>NC_090746.1:2897418-3095953 GCF_036898095.1 Palaemon carinicauda
ACCAACTAAAGCTTTTAAAGAAGATTTCTCTGCTCCAACTAAAGCTTTTAAAGAAGATTTCTCAGCACCAACTAAAGCTTACAAAGAAGATTTCTCAGCACCAACTAAAGCTTACAAAGAAGATTTCTCAGCACCAACTAAAGCTTACAAAGAAGATTTCTCTGCTCCAACTAAAGCTTTTAAAGAAGATTTCTCAGCACCAACTAAAGCTTACAAAGAAGATTTCTCAGCACCAACTAAAGCTTACAAAGAAGATTTCTCAGCACCAACTAAAGCTTTTAAAGAAGATTTCTCAGCACCAACTAAAGCTTACAAAGAAGATTTCTCAGCACCAACTAAAGCTTACAAAGAAGATTTCTCAGCACCAACTAAAGCTTACAAAGAAGATTTCTCTGCTCCAACTAAAGCTTTTAAAGAAGATTTCTCAGCACCAACTAAAGCTTTTAAAGAAGATTTCTCAGCACCAACTAAAGCTTACAAAGAAGATTTCTCAGCACCAACTAAAGCTTACAAAGAAGATTTCTCAGCACCAACTAAAGCTTTTAAAGAAGATTTCTCAGCACCAACTAAAGCTTACAAAGAAGATTTCTCAGCACTAACTAAAGCTTACAAAGAAGATTTCTCAGCACCAACTAAAGCTTACAAAGAAGATTTCTCAGCACCAACTAAAGCTTTTAAAGAAGATTTCTCAGCACTAACTAAAGCTTACAAAGAAGATTTCTCAGCACCAACTAAAGCTTACAAAGAAGATTTCTCTGCTCCAACTAAAGCATTTAAAGAAGATTTCTCAGCACCAACTAAAGCTTACAAAGAAGATTTCTCAGCACCAACTAAAGCTTACAAAGAAGATTTCTCAGCACCAACTAAAGCTTACAAAGAAGATTTCTCAGCACCAACTAAAGCTTACAAAGAAGATTTCTCAGCACCAACTAAAGCTTACAAAGAAGATTTCTCAGCACCAACTAAAGCTTACAAAGATGATTTCTCAGCACCAACTAAAGCTTTTAAAGAAGATTTTTCAGCACCAACTAAAGCTTTTAAAGAAGATTTTTCAGCACCAACTAAAGCTTTTAAAGAAGATTTCTCAGCACCAACTAAAGCTTTTAAAGAAGATTTCTCAGCACCAACTAAAGCTTTTTAAGAAGTCTTAAGCACAAATCACATTCTACAAGAACCATCCAATATGGCACATTGTTAACAAATACAAATAAAGGTTGCTTATGAGCACTTACTTCAGAGGGAAGAGGGATATTTGGATACAGGTTGCCAAACCTGTCTTCTATAATCGAATCCAGTGGTCGTATGGAGCTGTCAAATTAACAGAAATCCGATGGCTTCACAATAAAAGGACCAGAAGTAATTTTAGAGAACAATGCTCAAGGAAAGGCTATAAACTCTATAATGCACTGTGTACCAAGAGAACCCTTACTGATTGGTACACCAGAATTGTGAGGCACAACTTGGAAGTTAGCCTAGGATTTTTATCTAGGTAGGTTAGGCTAGTATGGCCACCTTTGCCCAATGGCTCGTTGGCCTTTTGCATTTGCACATACAAAGCAAAATGATAAAAAAATTTTATGAAGTTCAGTACTATCAATTCCTGCAAGTTTCATGATAGACTAAGTGGCATCAACAACCTCCTTAATACAGTACTGTACTCAACTTGCCTAGTCTTCTCTGACTTTTCCAGAGAATTAAAAGACCATTATTTTCTATGACTATAATCTGTTATGTGAACAGCTAATAACTAAAGATATTCCTTCCTGTGAGGAACTGAGAGGGAATTATATTTTCACAATAGTTATTCAAATCAGACTTTTGCCCTTGGAAAGTAATGCACAAGAGAATGAGGACCACCATCATCCAAGAATAAATCCTTTGAACAACTAAAAGCAAGAAGATATCCCCTTAAATTGAATAAATGATAACTAATTTTACAGACCTTCCTAAAAACCAGATTCACAATCTGGAGCATGCCATGTGTGTCCACTAGCACAAAGCAATGAAAGAACTGAAACACAAAGGGATATGATCTACCAATGCAGTAGTTTTGCCATACACTGCCATATGATACCCATACTACACTAGAGGGGTAGAACAATTACAAGTAAAAAAAACGTTAATTAATTTTTTTGGATGGATAGACATTGACACATGACCATCTTCAAAAGAGAACCAATATGATTGCCCGGGGAGGTTTATAGAAATAAGTGTTACCTTGTGTTAAAAGTAAGTTCTATACACAAACTTATGAGAACAAATTATTACTAAATAAAGCAAGTCTCAAAGTCTCAAATACCATAGAATATACAAATTTAAAAAAAAAATCCAATGAAACCTGTATTCAAAACTACTACTAACAAACAGCCAACTTGAAATGTGCATAGAATACATACCTAATCAGCAAATACTACCTTCCTAGAATACTACATCTGAAGAGAATACTTCACACTAAAATTAATTAAATGTTGGGAAATTTGAATTAATCTGATAGGCAACATTCACCAAAGGCTAATGACTGTGAATTCAAAATGAAATGAGGAATGGAATATTCACCTGCACTGAATGACACAACTTTAGATAAGGTAACAAGGAATGAATGAATAAATGAATGCATGAACAAGTGGTTCTTCTGAGCACTGATAACTGTTGATACACGATCTTGTTTGGTCTCTACATACACCACATAAAATGTCAAACTTTATAATTTTGTGCAACAGATTTCAAGTTTTATATAATAGTGCATTACATAGCCTTATAGTTTCAAAGTTAGCTACTGCACAAAGAACTTGAGACAAAATCCCCCTGTTATATAAAGGAGCAAGAGATCCTACTTAACTGGGATATCCTCAAGCTCCCACTCTGTAATATTTAGGAAATTGTACTAATTCATAACACAAATTTGCATGAAACTACATTATATTTTCACAAAGGGGTAGCATTGGCTGGCATTGGAGGTATCCAACTGAACAGAAATGTGGCTTAAGGTGAGATATGTTTTCCGAATGAGATGATATAAATTAAGAAAGACAGTGCATTGTAAATGAATTGGTAGGTAGGTCTGTGTTTGATGAAAGAAGAATATTAAAAGAAAAAAAAAACACTGCTTTAATTCATGTCAAGTAATGGTGGGTAAAAGCTAATGCCCACTTACCCATCTAGGACAGTAATACAGTGAGTAAAGTAAAAATCCATGGCAATAGAATAACAACTAAAAACACCCCTTACGTTCTAATAATTACAGAGTTTACAAAAGACCTGTCTAAAGAGACTGAGTATTAGACAGGTGGAGAAAAAAATATACTATGGATACAACATTGCATCTAGTTTTAAAGGTATAAAGGCTGCTCATGAATAAGAGGTAAGGGACAGTGACATTGTCCTAGCAAGCAGGAAAATGCCCTAGAGACTGACCATATATACATATCAGCACCAAAGCCCCTCTCCTTCCAAGCTAGGACCAAAGAGGACCAGGCAATGGGTGCCGATGAGTCAGCAGGTAGATCTATAGGCTCAAAACCCCATCCTTAGTTCATAAGGATGGTGAGGTTGCAGCAACTAAAGGAACTAAAAAGTTTGATAAGGACTTGAACGCCAATCTGGTGATCACCAGTCAGGGACATTACCACATAGGCCACCACAAATCTAAAACTGGCAACTGAATCCTGCTGTGTTGAACAGTACATCTAAAGCATAAGTTTAGGCTAGTTGCAAGCAGGTTTACCATGGTTATGCCCTTCAAATACCAAAGAACTTTGAAAATCTGCTTCAAAATTTACACATCTAGGCTGAGGCAGCTTGACTGTGAACTAATGCATTGCCATGTTACTTTGGTTAAGATTTCAGGGAGACCGAGTTAATTGTTTAGTATCCATCAATTTCAATATTAACTTCCAATAAAAGTTAATCATAATTTTGTGTAATAAGCAATTTGTCATAGCACACTCAAAATATACAGTATATGGTCTAGTTTGTGGCAATGGTGGATGAAAATCCCAAAGATTATTAACATTTAGCTGAGACTGGAACAAAAGATAGGGAAACTAATATAAAGAAAAGAAGAGAACAAAGGAATCTTAGCTTGCACTCAAGTTTCTCGGGGTTCCCCTTTCCCTGATGGAACTACATGCTTTTCAGATTGTGGTCAGGTTAGTGGTTTGGGAATTCAGTGTAAGTGTAATTGGGGGAGCCTAGCTTTGAGTTTGATAGTTTGAAAGTAAATCGCCTTGGGTATAATGAACAAACTTTTGGAATCTCTTCAATAACATGTATCAGAACCTCCTTCAATTACGGAATATACACCAAGTGTTATTAAGGCTTTGGATATTTTCCATAAATTTATTCCTCCTTAGAATATGTCCTCAATCTCCTATGCAGAGTAGAACAGGTGTCTGTTTCTACTAATGTTCTTTCTTTAGAATAAGTCTTGTCAGTTACTAATTCTAAACACATCTGTTTCTGACAAGTGGATGAACGTTAACCGCTTTAAACGAAGGGATGAAAGTTTCTTCTTCTCCTTCGGAGGATAAATACGCAATTTCATCAAGAAATATTTTCAATATCAAAGATAACACATGGGGGATTGAGAAATGAGAGACCTAGTGGTGGTAGATCATCCTCTATGTTATATGAAAAAAATCTCAGACTGATATACTTAGAAGGGAGATGATGATATTTGTTCTAGCCAAAGTGACTGATACCTCTAATCAGAAACAGTAAAGTTACAAGCTTATGTACCATGCACCTGGTACAGTCTTCACAAACTTCAGATATTGGAGGCAAGTGCATTGGATGGGGAGTGTAAAATAGCAAGTATTAGCTGCTAGAACCACTAAAAACTAAACTGAATAGGACAGCAGAACACAATTGTAAATAATTAAAAGCTGAGAGAGAAAAAACATAGATATGGACAGACAGTTTCACTCCCAAATAAAAAAAATGTATGATATAAGAGATAAAGAACAGAATATCTGCACTTCCATAAAAACACAGATATAAGACTCTGACCAATCAAAATGGTTACACCCACCCACAAAATGAATTTAATAATAACAATCAATAATTTGATACTTATCTCTAGATCACACTGCTTATATCTGGGAAGTGCGAACTTTCGACTTTCAACAAAAGAAAAAATTCTTCATATACCTTCTCCTTTGGGTATTGCCAGTGTAGGAGCCCAACCCGGGGATTATCCCCTGAACGGTATCCCCATGGTCGGTGAGGCCCAACCCTACCTCTTGGTTCTCACAATTTCAAGTAAGAAAAAGGTCTCCAGTAATACATGAGCTATTTCGAGTAGGGAGTAGGGAAAGACATCATGTGACCTACAGGTAAGTATTAAAATAATAAATTTCAAAAAATGATATTTTAATTATAAAATAAATTTTTGAATATACTTACCCGGTGAATATATAATAGCTGCAACTCTGTTGCTCGACAGACACATACATAAAAACTCGCCAGCGATCGCTATACAGGTTGCGGGTGTGCCCACCAGCGCCAACTGTCGGCCAGATACCACTCTCGATGTAAACAAAACCTCAATTTCTTCTCATCCCACTGCGTCTCTATTGGGGAGGAAGGGAGGGTCGTTTAATTTATATAATTACCGGGTAAGTATATTCAAAAATTTATTTTATAATTAAAATATCATTTTTAAATATTTAACTTAGCCGGTGAATATATAATAGCTGATTCACACCCAAGGAGGTGGGTAGAGACCAGAGTTAATTATGTTTACATCGTATAAGCTAAGAGTTTTTTATTTCATTTTGACAGTTATCAATATAACAAAACCAAAATAAATAGGTACCTGGTAAGGAAGTCGACTTAGACGATTACTCTGCCTTGTAAGTACGTCTTCCTTACGGAGCCCAGCGATCCTCTTAGGATGCTGACAGACCCCCAGGAGCTGAAGTATCAAGGGCTGCAACCCATACAACAGGACCTCATCAAACCCCTAATCTGGGCGCTCTCAAGAAATGACTTTGACCACCCGCCAATTCAACCAGGATGCGAAAGGCTTCTTAGCCTTCCGGACAACCCATAAAAACAACATTAAAACATTTCAAGAGACAGATTAAAAGGATATGGAATTAGGGAATTGTAGTGGTTGAGCCCTCACCCACTACTGCACTCGCTGCTACGAATGGTCCCAGTGTGTAGCAGTTCTCGTAAAGAGACTGGACATCTTTCAAGTAAAATGACGCGAACACTGACTTGCTTCTCCAATAGGTTGCGTCCATTATACTTTGCAGAGATCTATTTTGCTTAAAGGCCACGGAAGTTGCTACAGCTCTAAACTCGTGCGTCTTAACCCTAAGCAAAGATCGGTCTTCCTCACTCAAGTGTGAATGAGCTTCTCGTATTAACAATCTGATAAAAATATGACAAAGCATTCTTTGACATAGGCAAGGATGGTTTCTTAACCGAACACCATAACGCTTCAGATTGGCCTCGTAAAGGTTTAGTACGAGCTAAGTAGAACTTAAAAGCTCTAACAGGGCATAAGACTCTTTCTAGTTCATTGCCTACGATCTCCGATAAGCTAGGAATATCGAAAGATTTAGGCCAAGGACGAGAAGGTAGCTCATTTTTGGCTAGGAAACCAAGCTGCAGAGAACAAGTAGCTTTTTCTGACGAAAACCCGATGTTCTTGCTGAAGGCATGAAGCTCACTGACTCTTTTAGCCGAGGCTAAGCATACCAGGAAAAGTGTCTTAAGAGTGAGATCTTTCAGGGAGGCTGACTGTAAAGGCTCAAACCTGTCTGACATGAGGAATCTTAGGACCACGTCTAAATTCCACCCAGGTGTAGCCAAACGACGCTCCTTAGAGGTCTCGAAAGACTTAAGGAGGTCTTGCAGATCTTTATTGTTGGAAAGATCTAAGCCTCTATGCCGGAAGACCGAGGCCAACATGCTTCTGTAGCCCTTGATAGTAGGAGCTGAAAGGGATTGTACTTTTCTCAGGTATAAGAGAAAATCAGCTATTTGGGCTACAGAGGTACTGGTCGAGGATACGGAAACTGACTTGCACCAGTCTTGGAAGACTTCCCACTTCGATTGGTAGACTCTAATGGTAGACGCTCTCCTTGCTCTAGCAATCGCACTGGCTGCCTCCTTCGAAAAGCCTCTAGCTCTCGAGAGTCTTTCGATAATCTGAAGGCAGTCAGACGAAGAGCGTGGAGGCTTTGGTGTACCTTCTTTACGTGTGGCTGACGTAGAAGGTCTACTCTTAGAGGAAGACTTCTGGGAACGTCTACTAGCCATCGAAGTACCTCGGTGAACCATTCTCTCGCGGGCCAGAGGGGAGCAACTAACGTCAACCTTGTCCCTTCGTGAGAGGCGAATTTCTGCAGTACCTTGTTGACAATCTTGAATGGTGGGAATGCGTAAAGGTCTAGATGTGACCAATCTAGGAGGAAGGCATCTATATGTATTGCTGCTGGGTCCGGGACTGGAGAGCAATAGATTGGAAGCCTCTTGGTCAGCGAGGTTGCAAAGAGATCTATGGTGGGTTGACCCCAAGTCGCCCAAAGTCTCTTGCACACATCCTTGTGGAGGGTCCATTCGGTTGGAATTACTTGACCTTTCCGACTGAGACAATCTGCTAGGACGTTCAAGTCGCCCTGGATGAACCTCGTTACTAGGGAGATGCCTCGATCTTTTGACCAGATGAGCAGGTCCCTTGCGATCTCGTACAAAGTCAGTGAGTGGGTACCTCCCTGTTTGGAAATGTACGCCAAGGCCGTGGTGTTGTCCGAGTTGACCTCCACCACCTTGCCTCGAAGGAGATTCTCGAAGCTTATCAAGGCCAGATGAACCGCCAAAAGCTCCTTGCTGTTGATATGCATGCTCCTCTGACTCGAGTTCCACAGACCTGAGCATTCCCGACCGTCCAGCGTCGCGCCCCAGCCCAAGTCCGATGCGTCCGAGAAGAGAACGTGGTTGGGTATCTGAACTGCCAGGGGAAGACCCTCTCGTAGGCTGATATTGTCCTTCCACCAAGTCAGACAAGACTTTATCTTTTCGGAAATCGGGATCGAGACCGCCTCTAGCGTCTTGTCCTTTTTCCAGTGAAAAGCCAGATGGAATTGAAGAGGACGGAGGTGTAGCCTTCCTAGTGAGACAAATTGCTCCAGGGATGACAGTGTTCCTACCAGACTCATCCACAGTCTGACTGAACAGCATTCTTTCTTCAGCATCTTCTGGATGGAGAGCAGGGCTTGATCTATTCTGGGGGCCGACGGAAAAGCCCGAAAAACTTGACTGTGAATCTCCATCCCTAAATACAGAATAGTTTGGGATGGGACCAGCTGTGACTTTTCCAAGTTGACTAGGAGTCCCAATTCCTTGGTCAGATCTAGAGTCCAATTGAGATCCTTCAGACAGCGATGACTGGAAGAGGCTCTGAGAAGCCAGTCGTCCAAATAAAGGGAGGCTCGGATGTCCGATAAGTGGAGGAATTTTGCCACATTCCTCATAAGCCTCGTAAACACGAGAGGAGCTGTGCTTAGGCCAAAGCACAGGGCCCGAAACTGGTACACCACATCGTCGAAGACGAATCTCAGAAAAGGTTGGGAGTCTGAGTGAATGGGGATGTGGAAGTAGGCGTCCCTTAGGTCTAGAGAGACCATCCAGTCTTCCTTTCTGACCGCTGCTAGGACTGACTTTGTGGTCTCCATGGTGAACTTCGTCTTTGTGACAAAGACATTCAGAGCACTGACGTCTAGCACCGGTCTCCAACCTCCTGTCTTCTTTGATACTAGGAAGAGACGGTTGTAAAACCCCGGTGATTGAAGGTCCGAGACTTTGACCACCGCTCCCTTCTCTAGCAAAAGAGACACTTCCAGTTTCAGGGCTCGTCTCTTTTCTTCCTCTCGGTACCTGGGAGAGAGATCGATGGGGGATGTCGCTAGAGGAGGTCTGCGTACAAAAGGGATTTTGTACCCCTCTCTGAGCAACCTCACAGATTGTTGATCTGCGCCTCTCTTCTCCCAGGCTTGCCAGAAGTTCTTGAGTCTGGCACCTACTGCTGTCTGAAGTTGCGGGCAGTCAGACTCTGCCCTTAGAGGACTTGGATCCTTTCCTCTTCCCTCTCTTCCCTTCGGCACGAGCACCTCCCCTGCTGGAGGCTCTGCCACGAAAGGGCGGGATAAACCTGGACGCACGAGTGTCCATCCTAGGTCTGGCAGACAAGGCAGGCAAAGGGGGAGCTTTGCGAGCCGAGGACGCAACTAGATCGTGGGTGTCCTTCTGCACTAAAGACAAGGCAATTTCCTTAACCAAGACTTCAGGAAACAAGCACTTAGACAAGGGCGCAAAGAGAAGCTCGGATCTTTGGCATGGCGTCACTCCTGCTGACAGAAACGAGCACAGAGACTCTCGTTTCTTAAGGACTCCGGACGTGAATGAAGCGGCAAGCTCGTTGGACCCATCACGGACGGCCTTGTCCATGCAGGACATAATGAGTAAGGAAACATCCCTATCGGCAGAAGAGATTTTCCTACTCAGGGCTCCTAGACACCAGTCCAGGAAGTTAAAGACTTCAAACGCCCTAAAAATGCCTTTGAGAAGGTGGTCCAGGTCTGAGGGTGACCAACAAATCTTCGAGCGTCTCATGGCAAGGCGGCGGGGAGAGTCTACAAGACTTGAGAAGTCGCCCTGGGCAGAGGCAGGAACTCCCAAGCCGAGAACTTCTCCCGTGGCATACCAGACGCTCGATCTAGATGAGAGTTTAGATGGGGGGAAGGCAAATGCTGTCTTCCCTAAACTCCTCTTGGTCTCTAACCAATCGCCTAACATCCGTAAAGCTCTCTTGGATGAGCGAGAGAGAACGAGTTTAGTAAAGGCAGGCATGGTAGCAGGAACGCCTAAGACAAACTCTGACGGCGGCGAACGAGGAGCCACAGAAATAAAGTGGTCAGGGAACAACTCTTTAAAAACAGCCATGACTTTTCTAAAGTCCAAGGATGGTTGAACTGCTTTAGGCTCATCTAGTTCTGAAGGTTGATCCTCATGCTGTGGTTCAGCAACGTCCTCATCTGACTGTTCCTCATCCGAAAACTGATGAGAAAACGGCAACGGAGTAGGCAACGTTTGACTCGCAGAGTCCGGTCGCACAGGTGCATACGTGACGGAGCCGGACGCAGCGTCCTGGAACTGCTGAACAGTCTGGGAACTGTCAACAATGACAGGTGCGCGAGGACGCACAGCGTCCACCCAAGACTGTTTAGACCGTCTGGGTTGTGCAGTCAACACCATACCGGGTTGCGGAGGTTGACGCACCGCGTCAAAACAAGTCAACTCTGATGGGTGATGAACGTCCTGAACGTCACCAAACGCATCAGTGCGTTGCCTAACGTCAACGTGCGGCTGGAAATCCACACTGGGTTGCATCGGTGGAGGTACCACCCCAACTGGTTGACACGAGAAAGCTACATCCACGTCAACAGGACGCACAACAGAACGCTTGGATGGCTGAAGGCTCGTAGGTTCAACGGTAACCTTCTCAGCGTTGTAGTCCTCCATCAAGGACGCAAGCTTGGACTGCATGTCTTGCAGTAACACCCATTTAGGGTCTACGGAAGCAGGTGCGGTAACAGACGGGGTTAACGAATGAGACGGCACAACTTTGCCTCTCTTAGGCGGCGAGCAGTCATCAGATGACGGCAACGGGTCCGAACTGTCCCAGTGGCTACATCCGGGACGTTGGACTTGTCCTGAAGGGACCGACTTACGCTTCAAAGGTCTGGAGACCTTGGTCCAAGGTTTCTTACGAGAAACACCTTCGGACGACGAGGTAAAAATGGGCTCTCTCGTCTTACTTAGGTAGGGGCGATCTTGGAGAGATACGCCTGATACCTTAGAGGGAACGTCTGATCGCTGATCAAGGCCTCTCGAACCCATGAGTCGTACGACATTGCTTCTCCCCTGGGCTTGGGAGCTTGCAAGAGGTCCCGGACTAGGAGGACGACAGGCACGAACAGACGAACCCTCGAGCGCAACACTGTTCACAACACTTTGCGTAACACTAGGCACTTTGACACTATCCTTCGTGGCACTTTGGCACTTGAGTTCCTTTACGTCCGCCATGAGTTGATTTCGGTCACTTGCTAAAGACTCAACTCTCTCCCCCAAGGCATGAATAGCACGCATCATGTCTGCCATCGACGGTTCCTGAGTGCTAGGAGGGGGGTTAGGAACAACCACTACAGGGGAAGGAATAGGTTCAGGGGCATGTGGAGAGGAAAAATCTACCGACCTAGAAGAACTTCTCCTTACCCTATCTCTCTCTAGTCTGCGTGTATATTTATCAAATTCGATAAAATCGAATTCCGAAAGGCCCACGCATTCCTCACACCGATCTTCCAATTGACAGGTTTTACCCCGACAATTGGAACAAACAGTGTGAGGGTCGAGAGAAGCCTTTGGAAGACGCCTATGACAGTCCCTAGCATTACATTTTCTGAACTTGGGAACTTGAGAAGGGTCAGCCATTTTGAATTAGTCAAGGGAAAATTCCAAAAAACGATCTAAGTCATCAACAATTAATCCGATTCAAAAAAGAGTTCAAGGATTTATTTGAAGAAAAACACCTGTACTGCGAAAGCTCAAACCAAATTAAAGTACTTCACCAAATATGATGGGAAAAACTCCAGGTTCAACAGCGAGTAAAGTACGTCTTGTCGACACGTCGACATAGAAGAAATTGAGGTTTTGTTTACATCGAGAGTGGTATCTGGCCGACAGTTGGCGCTGGTGGGCACACCCGCAACCTGTATAGCGATCGCTGGCGAGTTTTTATGTATGTGTCTGTCGAGCAACAGAGTTGCAGCTATTATATATTCACCGGCTAAGTTAAATATTTAAAATTGTAATTATTTTGATGAATCTTACCTTTAGGTCAACATGGTGATTACCACTTTAATCTATTGGGGGGCCAAGTGGTAATCAAACAAAAAACTGAAAGTCAATTTAACTTCTCATCTACTGTTCGTATCATCTCTAAATTTGCATCCTCTAAACATTTAAAAATAAAACCTAATAATAAAAGGAATCATGCAAACAGTTTCCGCCTCCTTTTTCAAAATTAGGGCCAAAGCCACAGCTTATGGTATGAATCAGGATCACAGAAAGGCGAAGATTTTGCAAAAAGAGGAACTGGACTACATTGAGAAACCTAAGCTTGTGATGAAGATTTTCCTCCTATAATACAGTGAGAATCATAATTTCATCAGAAATAAATTTAAGCTTCATAAACACGGGAATTGGAAACTAATTATTTTTGTTTTATGGGATACCTGATAACTTTCAATATGTTCCATGGATCACCATCTATACTGAGAACCCCCAATTAAAACTGACAAATAAGAGTGTTACAAATAAAAGCGTTACATAGGATAAAAGGAGATCCCTTTGGAATGAATATGAATGTCAAAATTATAGGAAAATTCCTCTCTAATGCATATAAAACTGTCATTATCTACTCCTAATACATGAAGTGAAAAACAATCAAATGAAAAGTGTATTGAATATAAGACTGGAATTCGATTAACTGATACTTTCACACATTTCCAATGAAGCCAATCTCGAGGAAACACTGTCACTAAATTGGCCATCACAGAAAATTGTGCATTTTATTTACAAAATTACTATTTGGTCATTCAAAATGTACCAAACAATATAAAAAGTGAACACTACATTTAGAACTTGATAGGGGCTCTCAAACCTCTCTGCTATCTCCCAAAAAAGATAAGTGTGTAGTCTAGAGCTCATGAATGATTGGCAAAAATACAGTTACCCTATAATCCAAAATTTCATGATAAACAATACATATCCATAAATACATATACACGTAATGTATATAATTTTAGCAGTTTACTTTACAAAAGAAAAATCCACACACCCCAGTAAAAGATCATAACATCAAAAGGACAAAAAGGAAGGAAAACACAATACCCAACATTGGACTAGTTTCTTCCCATCAATAAAAACGAAACTAAGGGGGCAAAGAAAAAACACTTTGACCCTTTTCCTGTGTTTTCAGACCAACTTGATCAGAACACTACTGACAATGTCTTTAAATTAATAAACACAGCTACTCAACTTATGTACAAAACAAAATCACTAAAAAAATGTTATCCAAATATTAAACCATAGAAAAAACTCATAAAATTTGAATGTTTATACTCTGGGTAGCCATAGAACCTATGCAGTGGCAAGGCAACCAGTGGCTATTAACTGTCATGTTGAAAATAACAATTAACATCAGGTACGGGCATAAAATATACATGAATACTCCCGGCACTAAATTTCTTTAAAATAACGTAAGAAATAATACATGGTAAAGCTTTAACACTTATTACAAAGAGAAATCACTAGACTTTGTCAAAGATGTCTCATCGCTCTGGGGAGGCAAATATTCTGAGCATCATTCAGGGGCTACTCCCATGGGTTGGGGATACTACACTGGTGATCTTCAGAGAAGGTATGTGAATCATTTTTTCTCCTGTTAAACGTCAAGAATCATGCTTTGTACATACAATCAATGTGACCTAGGTTAAGAACTATCAAAATAATTGGGTATGCAATCATTCTTTTGAGCACAGAAATGCCTCCAAGGCAGTAACTTCTATTTTTCTCACACTACTTTATCCCATACCAAAATATCAACAGTTAAATAGGATTATATCTGTACAAGAAAGAGCATCAAGTACAGAAGAAATAATGGAAACACAGCACAATACCAAAATGTATAAAAAGAGCAAATGGAGACAATAGAACATATGAGAACTCTGCTGTGATAGATAGGCAGGTCTTTTTGGTAGACATTTTTGGTACCTAGGAGACACACTTGATATAACAGTCTCATTATTACACAATGAAGACTAATACAGTGATGGGTGCATAGGCCAAAATACTCTGTGCAGTGGATACAATGACACTGGCAATGAAAAGTGAAGTGATTTTGATAAGATGTAACCTTAAAATATCACAATTCAAGACTAGAATAGGATGTAAGATCATACTGCAAATGAAGAACTAACATAGAAATGGGGTCTCCAGAAATTGGAAAAATGCCTGATCACTTCAAGATTGAAACAGTATGGACGAGGATTGAGAAGAAAGCGATGAAAAACAATCGATCCAAAAAGAAATAGATATGGGAGTGGTTGGATGAAGACCTATCTGAAAAGGCCTGGGAAACATGGACAAAGGTAACAGATGAAAACCTAGATCTGAAGGGATTTCAAGTGACAAACTACAGGAAAAGAAAGAGGATCATAGAAACATCAAAAATTAAAAAACAAATGAACAAATTCTAATGTAGCATGAATAGGAAAATCTATGAAAAGTTATAATTTCCTTTTTATTATTCTAAGAATTAAGGAAAGTAACGAATTACAGAAAAATATGGAGGTCCTATTTGGTGAACAGACACATACAATCTATGAAACTTTTTTTATACCAACGCATGCAGATACAAAGGGAAATACACAAAAGTAAAAATATTGATGCTATAAACATACTGAAATGGAACAATGTCTAAAAATGAGAAATAGCAACTCTAAGAGTTTTCCTTTAGTTCTTTTTTCTTCATTCCTTTGTAGCTGAAGTTTTAATTACCTAGCTTCTGTTCCACTTGAATTCTACATATGGTCCTTGTGTGCTGATTATAATTTATTTTTATGCCCTCTAATATGTTAAAATCTCACATGCTAAGTCATCCCTACTCAATCATACTTTATTCATTTATTCACAACTACAATATCTAGGTTTCTTGCAACGAAAAGATCTTATTCAAATGATATTAAGCGTTGTTAAAATTTAAGAGAAATCTAGAGACTATCATCCAAACTATTTTGAAATAAAAAAGAAAAGTCCTTGTAACAAGCATGTCCATACAGATGATTCTCAGGAATGCTATCATCTATCTTTCACTTATCATAAATCTATGATTCAGCAATTAAGAAGGATTCTTTATATAACGCAATCAATAACATTCTTCATGCACAATCACAGATAATATTTTACAATAAGGATTAGATTTTGTTAAAAGACATTCCAATTTATGACAATTTCAGTAGTTAAGAGTCTCAAATATAAAGGCTACAGCCACAGTTTAATACCAAGAATGTGTTAATATAAGTTTATCTTACAATAATGATAATAACCTTACCAAGTGGTTAAGTCTTCTGAAGCCTGCAATTACACTGGACAAGTAAACACAGTTAAAATAGTGTTATTGTTACATAAAATAAAATCCCACCCCATCAATATTTACACACCACCAATACCCTACCACCACCATTTCCATTTTAGACACTACCATCACCACCCTAATAACACAAATATTTCTTGTACAATTTAAGAGATGCTAAAATTAAGCTGTATTAAAAAATGCAAAGCAAAAGCCAACCATCTATTGTTAAATTATGATGCTCAAGATAAAACATACAAATGCACCGACTAATGTTTGGCATAAAACACATTATTTAGTAAAGGACAAAACAAAACAATTAGTTTCACAGACTAAAAAGAGCATTTATAAACTAACTATAATAAAAAAATCTTATTAACCAAAAAAATAAATCAGCTCACTCTACATTTCTAAGTAGTTGGATCTATAAAGGGCAGATTAAACATTATTCTAACCATTTCATAGCCCATTCCACATTCTGACTTTGAAAAGCAGCATTCATTGGAAAGAAAATTAACTAAAGGGTATTTAAACTTTTCTATTGACAAATAAAGAATTACAGTACCTTATACTCAAAACATGAGACAGCAATGTAAAGAACGTCAAGCAACTGATGCAACCTGTTGTAAGGCAAATCAGAGAGGGTATGACGTAAATTAACGTCATCCACGTTCCTCATGACCCAGAGTAGACACATCAGCATGTTTCTTGTAGTTGATGAACCTAAAGGACACTTTCGTTGCTGTTGCTGTAAAGTGAAAGGAGAATTATTGATACATCAAAAACAATACAAGCAAAAATGTTCCATTTTCAAAACAGAAAAAATTTATCCAAAAGCAAAACCAAAAACCAGAATTTTAGTGATAAAATCTCTTACTTCTATACTAACCTGATGTTCACGCTGCTTTCGTCTCTGGAATCTTGGAATGTCAATGTTACTCTTAAAAATTCAGAAATTTCCCATTTTCTTTTGTTCAGATTCACTAATGCCTCTGGTAAAACAACAAAACCAGCGTCTAACAACAACACAGTAATATGCTGCATATGTCGCAATGCTTCTTCAGTCTCAAGGTCAAAATACTTCCCTACCCTCTAGATGTCACCAAGCAGTGGGGAGGAGAGTTGACATGTATATGAACATCAGGTGAATATATTTTTGAGTACCTTAAACTCCAAGTGATATTTCAAAAAATACTTTATTGCCTACATCAATCATTTATATACCAAAAACTTAATTACCATGCTACATATATAATTTTACAAAAACCAACCATATAAATTTGAAAAGGTTACTAAACTGCAAACCAAAACATAATTCTACCAAATCATTCACTTAAATTCACCATTCTATCCGACCATGCTACAGCAACCGTTGTAAGTTCTAAAGCCCAACAATTGTGCTCTATAAAACAGGGTGTGGTAATATATGTTCAATGTAGTTTTACATTTATGCTCTCATGTACGTTGTGTTTCTCTGCTTGCATTTACCAGCTTATTATGTTGCTATTTGTGTGTCTTCGTGCATATTATTGCTTGTGGATGTCCCTGTGTTGTCTGGCCCTTACTTTGATGTATTTGTTTGTTATTGTGCATGTAAAGTAGTACGTGTTGTAATAGTGGCTGTTTCTATTGTTTCAGGAGGTGACTCCAGTTTTGTGTGCAATAAAACCTATAACCTATAACAGGTTTTTTATTTTCACAACAATTTATTGCACACAAAATAAAAAATTTGAGAGGCCATGGAACGGTTCCTACGTCCAGAACGCTTCGAGGCTGACCCGGATTCTGCCACCGCTGCTAAGGAGTGGACGCACTGGCTGAGGACATTCAACAACTTTTACCAAGCAGTACAGAAGACATCTCCCAGTGCAGACAAACTAATCCTACTCACCAACTACGTTGCTCCTCGAGTGTACGACTACATAGCAGACTGTGACACTTATGTTAAGGCTGAGAAAGCACTGACATCACTGTATGTAAAACCTAGAAATGAGGTATTTGCTAGGCATGTCCTGGCCACACGTAGGCAGGGGTCAGGTGAGTCTCTAGACCAGTTTCTCCAAGCTCTGAAGCTCCTAGAAAAAGACTGTCAGTTCAAAGCAGTGTCGGCAGAGCAGGCGTGTGATAACTATGTTAGAGATGCATTCATCAATGGACTTTCTTCTGGTGCCATTCGTCAAAGACTACTCGAAAATATAACTCTTAACTTGCAAACTGCTTATGAACAGGCACGCACTTTAGAGATGGCTCAGAAACATTCTGCTTCTTATACTACTGTTGAGCCAATTACTGCTGCTGTACCTCAGCCACAAAGTCAGTCAGGTGATTCAGAGTGTTTAGAAAGTAGTGATGAAACTGCTCATCTTGCCGCCACTACTGGCGCCAATCAGTGTTTTTTCTGTGGATTGAAACGGCACCCTCGGTTCAAATGTCCTGCTAGGGAAGCTTTATGTCTAAAGTGTAAGAAACAAGGACATTATGCAAAAGTGTGTAGGTCAGGGAAACCGGTAGGGGATACCTCTGCTGGTAAAACTAAATATTCGGCAGCAACACTGGCTACTGTGTCTGGGGCTGTGCCTAGTAGTCTTAGTAAATCTCTGAGTTGTTTGAAAGTTAATCATACTTCCTGACAACGGGCACGTCTCCATGGCTGATGCGTCTCTCTCGTCCAAAGTCTTAGGTCTTTGTTGTGTTGATGTGGAGCTGCAAGGACAAATTTATCCTAGTGTAAAACTCAAAGTACTGCCAGCCCTGTGTAGTGATGTAATTTTGGGGCATGAATTCTTGAAGAATCATTCTGCTCTAGAAATGGCTTTTGGAGGAGCACTCCCACCACTCAAGATATGTGGGCTGGCAGCAGTGAAGTTGGTTGCGCCCGCACTCTTCAGCAATCTGACAGCAGACTGCAGACCCATTGCTGCAAAGTCGAGACATTACTCTCAGGCTGATAAGGAATTTGTCAAAACTGAAATTGGTAGAATGCTACAAGAAGGAATAATAAGACCCAGCCAGTCTCCATGGAGGGCCCAGGTGCTAATCACTGCAGGGCACAATCGCAGGAAGAGAATGGTGATTGATTATTCACAAACTATAAACAGGTTTACTGAGCTGGATGCTTACCCTTTGCCTCGGATCGATGAAACAGTGAATAATGTCTCAAGATATAAAGTGTTTAGCACCTTGGACCTGAAGAGCGCCTACCACCAAGTGCCAATAAGAGAAGACGAAAAGTTGTACACTGCTTTTGAGGCGAGTGGAAAGCTGTACGAGTTCAATCGAATCCCATTTGGTGTGAAGAACGGAGTGGCTGCTTTCCAACGAGTTGTGGATCAGATCCTTGCAAAAGAAAAGGTGGAAGGGGCATTTGCTTATGTGGACAATGTGACTGTATGTGGAGAGACGGAAGAGGAGCATGACAAAAACCTAAACCATTTCTTGAAAGTGGCGAGGGATTACAACCTCACATTTAATCATGACAAGTGTGATTTCAGGACACAGTCTATAAACCTTCTGGGATACTCTATAAAGGACGGAGAGATCAGACCTGATCCAGAACGACTGCATCCTCTCTTGAGTCTACCCCTTCCCAACGATACTGCCTCTCTTCGGAGAATGTTGGGGTTGCTTGCTCATTACTCACGATGGATACCCAACTTCTCTGAGAAGGTCCGGCCTCTTTCACACTCCACGAGATTCCCATTGTCTTTTGAAGCTTCTCTGACTTTTGAGAAATTGAAGAATGAAATTGCGAAGTCCGTGGTGCAAGCCATTGATCCTACATCCCCTTTCACAGTCGAAACAGATGCCTCAGACCATGCCATTGCCGCTACTCTCACTCAGAATGGACGTCCTGTAGCGTTCTTCTCTCGCACTCTCTCTGACAGTGAACAAAGGCATTCTTCAGTAGAGAAAGAAGCTTATGCCATAGTTGAGGCCCTCAGAAAGTGGAAGCATTACCTAATTGGTCATCACTTTAAGCTGATTACTGACCAGCGAAGTGTAACATTCATGTTCGACACAAGATCTTCAAGCAAGATCAAGAACGACAAGAAAGCCAGGTGGCGCATTGAACTGTCATGCTACCACTACAATATAGTGTATCGTCCAGGTACGGAAAATATTCCTGCAGATGCTCTCTCGCGTGTCTGTGGTGCTGTAGCTACAGACAAACTCAAACAACAGCATGAAAGTCTCTGTCATCCTGGAGTGTCAAGGATGGTGCATTTCATCTGAGTTCGTAACCTGGCTTATTCTGTTGAGGATGTAAAGAAGGTTACTGCTTCTTGTCCAATCTGCTCTACTGTCAAACCTCAGTTCTATAAGCCTGATGATGGCCATCTGGTGAAAGCTACTCAACCATACGAGAGATTGAACTTGGATTTTAAGGGGCCCCTTCCGTCACAATCGAAAAACAGATACTTGCTCACAGTCATTGACGAATTCTCACGGTTCCCTTTTGCGTTCCCTTGTTCAGACATGACTGCTGGTGCTATCATCGGGTGTTTGGTACAACTGTTTGCACTATTCGGAATGCCAGCATACGTACACTCAGACAGGGGAGCCTCTTTCATGTCAGAAGAACTGAAGAAATTCTTACTAGAGAAAGGAGTGGCTACCAGTCGCACTACGCCCTACAACCCAAGGGGCAATGGCCAGGTGGAGAGGTACAATGGAATCATATGGAAAACCATTCGGTTAGCTCAGAACAGGGAATCTTGATGTCTCGAAATGGGAAGTTGTCCTCCCAGATGCACTTCACTCTATCCGTTCCCTGCTATGTACGTCAACTAATTGTACACCACACGAGCGTTTCCTAAAGCATCCTCGGAAGTCCACGTCAGGTCGTACGTTGCTTACCTGGCTCATCACCAAAGGTCCCGCTCTATTAAGACGGCAAGTACGGCACAGCAAGAATGACCCTCTAGTAGATGAAGTAGAAATAGTAGAAGCTAATCCTGAATATGCTCATGTCAAGTTTCCTGATGGTAGAGAGTCCAGTGTCTTTGAGGCATCTAGCACCTTTAAGTGGTGATGATAGTAGCAGCGTGGAGGCCACCAGAACTTCACTGCCGCAATCTCTAGAGTCTCTAGGTATATCCGAGTCTGAGGTGCGCCGTCCAGATGCTAGAGCAAGCTCGGAACCTGCTCTTCAAGAAGTCACTCATGACGTTACATCCGGGGAAAGTGCTGTTCAAGAGCTTCCTGCTGCGTCTGGTCAAGGCACTACACCTGTACCACTCCGGAGGTCCGAAAGGACCCGGCGGGCTCCTAAGTATTTTGATGATTATGCTGCTTGAATTTCATAGGTGGGGAGAATGTGGTAATATATGTTCAATGTAGTTTTACATTTATGCTCTCATGTACGTTGTGTTTCTCTGCTTGCATTTACCAGCTTATTATGTTGCTATTTGTGTGTCTTCGCGCATATTATTGCTTGTGGATGTCCCTGTGTTGTCTGGCCCTTACTTTGATGTATTTGTTTGTTATTGTGCATGTAAAGTAGTACGTGTTGTAATAGTGGCTGTTTCTATTGTTTCAGGAGGTGACTCCAGTTTTGTGTGCAATAAAACCTATAACCTATAACAGGTTTTTTATTTTCACAACACAGGGCTTGTTAAGATAATCCTTAGCAAATACAGATTTCACACACCATTGAAGTGTTGCTAAAACCATTCCCAAAGAATTATTTTAGCATAATTCTAGATATAGCTGTACTTACATCATGAACCCAAATTTTAAAACTATTCATTAGATTTAGATCCAATCCTTTCAAGCTGTGAGATCAATTATATCTAATGAAGATGCATTCTTGGACAGAAGTCATGTTGGAAATCTAAAACCACAACATAAATCAGGCATATTACCACTAATGTCTGGAGAATCGTCGACTAATATTGAATAGCTCTTACCGTTCAAGAAAAAGTATCCCCTGAATAAACAACCATCTATAATGTCCGTAAAATATTCCACAAAAATGAACTCTCTTAAGAAGGAAATTAAAAAAAATTTTGTAAACCTTTAACCTTAAATTTACTTAGGTTTGAAATCAGGCAATAGATATAAAATCTGCTCATGACTACCAAGATTACCAGAAAAAATAATTGATTGTAGAGCATTGATTCATTTTCTGATGCCAAAGCCAACCAAACTAAGTTTTACTATGTGATCTAATGTGAAGGTATTCCAAAGGTCAAAAACAAGAAGTCTTTCAATGCTAACATGCTATCCAAAATAAAATAAAACATGAATGGCTACTGAAAATCATTTTAATATTAAGATCTAAAATCGTCTGATAAAATGCTTGATACAACCAAATTTCATCTTATTGTTCAAACAAAGAGGGATATACAGTACTTATATCTTCAATGATGAAATTAAAAGTTTCTGACCCTAGAAAATGAAAAGTAAATTTAAAAATATTATAACTAGTTCCAGCAATTGATAAAACCCTTGATTTTCACTGATCAAAATAAACTTTCTATGGTTTTTCTACAAATATCATCAATAAAATGTCCTTTGGAACCTATAATAGCCAAATTAGAGAGCTTGAGAGTCATTTACTTCCAAAGATATGTTGGCTAGGACTCCATATGGTAAAAAGTAGCTTGTAGAGATTCTGAAAGGATTGATTACAGTACATGACAATCCCCTCACACTTCAACAACAGGCCACAGAACTGTGTACTGTACCATGACCTTTGTGGCCAAAGTATAGTTAACAGCACCATCTGTTGTTTACCATTATTCTGAAAGTAACTACCATCTGCCAAATCATGATACGTAGAAAGATGTGAAAATCCAGGTATACCAGTATTGCCACAAAACAATTACCTTCCATGGTGAGCAAGACAAACCTTTATTTTTTAGTGAGGTTGCAAACATGACTAAAAAAATCTTCTAAATTGGCAAAAGAAGATGCTTTTATATATAGACCATAATTTCAACCTCATTCAAAATCAAAGCAACTATAATTGTTAAAACTGCATTCTTTTCAACATTCATGAAAAATAACCAGCTGTCATTTATAAAAGAATTACGAATCATAGGATACTTAGGTCTAAAGGTTTAAAGGCCACTCATGAATGGCTTAATGACTGACCATACATACAGTACATATGATCAGCGCCCAAGGTCCTTCTCCATTCAAGCTAGGACCAAGGAGGGCCAGGCAATGGTTGCTGATGACTCAGCAGATAGACCTATAGGCTATCCAAATCCCCCATCCTTAGCTCACAAGGAGGGTGAGGTTGCAGGCACTAAAGGAACTAACGATTTTGAGCAGGACTCGAACCCCAGTCTGGCAATCACCAAGCAAGGACATTACAAATAGGCCACCACAACCCCTAAATGGGGCCATCATCCAGGGGAACACTTACGGGATTACCCTGAAACCAAAACATTCACTTTTATAGGTATTCTTTGAATCATTGACAAAGTTAATGAATCTTTGAATTCATATGCACAAGATAAGTGGAAAAGGCACCTGTTAGGTAAATGGAAACATTCAATACTTTCTTTATTGCCCTCCACAGATAAACTCAAGAGAATTAAAAGCTTTTGGTAATCAAGATAACCACAACTGGTTTTCAACCTCCCAACACTTTGGGAACAAGAGATAATTTACAGTAAACACCCTGAAGAAAGGTCTAATACTTATACTATCATAAATGTTACCAAACATTTTATAATCACCATATCAAAATAAATCAGATCCTTTGTTGTATTTCCTAGTTAACTTGGATTGATTCATTAGACAAGTGAAGACTGGTGGATTGAGAAATCCTGGAACTTTCTTTTACTATAGCAAGCACCCACGGATTGGAATGATGCATCTTTCAGCATAACTACCTGGTAAAAGGGAGAAAACTTTTCATTGATACAATTTATACTTCATGATTATACCACAATAAGGGATCATTTCATATGAATCAGTTTTAGACCTGGGTAGTTTTGATAACATTATTTTACCTGTCCTTTTTCAATATACAATACCAGACTGCAAAATACGAGTGACAATGTTTCATAGTAAAAAGGGCTCTACGAGAGGATCTCAAATCCGGGAGGGGCTGTATACCATCAGAACCATTACTAAATGGTACACTAAAACCACTAAACCCACTTGAGTTAGGCTAGGGGTTGAAACATGGTAGGTTAGGCCAGAAATATTACACTGAATCTAAAAACTTAATAGGCTTCCGAGCTTCCACAAAAGAAACTACACATTAAACTCTTAATAAGTTCATGACTATCTGAGATTAACTCAAAGGCTGGAGTGGTGTTATCATCATCATTAGCTCTATACACTAGGAGCCTAGCCTTCTTCAGATTATGCTTTTAACTTTAATCTGATCAAGAAACATACTAAGAGAGAAATAGCTAGGTTTACGCACTCCTCAAACGATTTCCTAAGTCAAAAAATTTTCCCCAGTACAAAACTGGGAATGTCGATCATGATCATTCAAGAAAAATTCTTATGCACAAGAGTCCAGCAATTTATAATAAATCCAGAGATACAGAGAAGACATCTTAAAATCATTAAGTATAAAAACTGACAAAAAAACCTGACATCTGCAACAGAGAAGCATATGCACCATCTCATGTTGACTTTTAGAATGAAGAGGCAATATGAATGCACAGCATGTTGCATATTGTAGTTAGATGATGGTCTCATTGTATTACTATAGGCCTTTGTATTGGAAAAAGAGGAAACAGGAAATTTCTTGATTTTAAGAAGTAATGTGGACATACCAAGATTCCCAAGATGAAAGCAATATGAACATCAGGGCAGGTTCATAGGAATAATAATTCTTTAGCATCAGTTACAAGAGAAAGATGGTGCGTAAAAACTTATCTGTAAACAAGTATGGAGACCAGGTTTTCATGAAATGCTGTGTAACTAGTAAAAGTGAAGAAAACAAACTACAAAGTATATCAATAAAGAGGAGGTGAGTGAGATGGACACTTACGTTCTCCATCTCCTCTTCTGTTGTCTGCATGCAAAGTGCAAGTGCAATTTACTGTTAATGGTGTGCAGTTATGATGTCATGTCTATGATGGAGACTTCTCTCCCACATGAGAATCAAATCACAGTACTTTTATTACCAGAAGTCCCCTACTTTGGTCTGGGTAAAGATAATGCATATTCTACCTACAAAGATGTCCCAAATTCCTTTACATACCAGGCACACATGATTCAAACAAATGTTACCAAGTGTGGCCATTTTCCCAATGTACGCTCAGATGAAGTAAAACTTTCAGAAGGCAGATAAACATAACTGATGGTAATTCTAGTTTACATACTACTCTTTTACCAACTAATACTCATCAACTCATCTTACCAACGCTATCTGTTCAGCATGCAATGGGGAAATGTGCAACTTTATAATTTTCTCAATAAGAAACATCCTACAATTCACACTTTATCATCTTAAATAAAAGCATCATAAAAAAAGTAATCTGAGGGTGTATATTTCAAGAAATCAATCTTTTTCATTTATCAAAGCTGAAACACTGTAATTAACATCTGTTATAAAGTTTTCATGATAAAAGTACATTTCTGGTAATAATGCAACCTACCATCTACAAATCTAAACTGGAGCAAAAGAAACAAGAATACTTATAAATTTACTCATCATAAAAAAAGGACTTTATTAAAAAGGTAAAAACCGAATATGAGAATGGAAACTTGAAAAATATTCCTATTGAGGAAATCAATAACCAAGTCATTTAATTTTTTTTTCCTTTCAGTTACATCATACCATCGCTAAATACAATTTATAGTAACTCAAAATTATAAGAAACTACCAAATTCAACACAAGAAAAATGCAAATAATGACTTGAAGCAGAACAAAACACAATGATAAAAATCAAGACCTATGAAGACCTTTACCCAAAATAATTTTGTTTCTATGACAAAACATATATTTCAATACAAACCCATTAGATATAAGATATCTAATTCCATACTGAAATATAGGCTAACTACTGTGTCAGATCAGGCAGATGAATTCCCCACTGCAATTGCCTGTACCATTAGCCTATCTGGTACTACATAATTCCCTCAAAAAGCTGTGTAAAAGCAGCTAAACAGAATGAGTGAGGGGATGGAAGAAGGTCAACAGTCCTTACGAGGTTTGGGATTCAAGAAAAGTGTTTTGTTCTTTATAAACAATTTTAGTTGGCTAAAAACCCCTTAATCATAAAAATGTCACAATTGCATTTGGCATGATGATAGGAAGAGATCCCTTTCTGATCATCAAACTTGAGAGAAAAAGGCAAAGAACATGCTACAAAATCAACCCAGTGGATCTCGGAAGTCAAGCATGAGTCTGGATAAGAGAAGACGAGGATCTATACTTCCAAATGTAAAAGTAACTATTTAAACTTGCAAATAGTCTTTTTGAACCATTAAAAACATAGTCTTCAAAAGTTAAATACAATAAAAAAAAAAACTCCTATAGATTTAATGGAGTGCCGATTACACTTAACAACACAAGGAAAAAAAAATACAAAAATATCATACTGTATGTCTAAGAACCAACTCGCTAAAATGTTGAATCAGGTTCAAATTGCCCCCAACTGGAAGCCATATCTATAATCCTGAAAGTAACATGCATGAGATGCATAGCTTGACCTGTAACTCTGACGGTTGAATTGATTGATATCAAGATGTTCAAACTTGATGCGACTGCTTTTCTGTTGAACAAGCTGACATGACTCATGTCATAGTTCATATATGACTAATCTTAGCATATTTTTAGCTTTACTATTTTTCATGTATAATTTCTTTGTTACTTTTCTATTTCTTTCTGCTTAGGGCTTCTTTGCCCGTTGGAGCCCTTGAGCTTGTATCATTCTGCTTTCCCAGTTAGGGATGTGGATTGTCTAATAATAATAATAAGAATAATAATAATAAAAATAAGAATAATAATAATAATAAAAATAAGAATAATAATAATAATAATAATAATAATAATAATAATAATAATAATAATAATACACATACATATACCAAGGCACTTCCCCCAATTTTGGGGGCCCGCCAACATCAAACAAATGAAACAAAAAACAGGACCTCTCCTCTCCAGCTGGACCAGGGACTCAACCGAGTTTGGCTGGTACTGCTAGGGTGCCACAGCCCACCCTCCCCCATTATTCACCACAGATGAAGCTTCATAACGCTCAATCCCCTACTGCTGCTACCTCCCCGGTCATCCAAGGCACTGGAAGAAGCAGCAGGGCCTACCGGAACTGCGTCACAATCGCTCGCCATTCATTCCTATTTCTAGCACGCTCTCTTGCCTCTCTCACATCTATCCTCCTATCACCAAGAGCTTTCTTCACTCCATCCATCCACCCAAACCTTGGCCTTCCTCATGTACTTCTCCCATCAACTCTTGCATTCATCACCTTCTTTAGCAGACAGCCATTTTCCATTCTCTCAACATGGCCAAACCACCTCAACGCATTCATATCCACTCTAGCTGCTAACTCACTTCTTACACCTGTTCTCACCCTTACTACTTCGTTCCTAACTCTATCTACTCGAGATACACCACCCATACTCCTTAGACACTTCATCTCAAACACATTCAATTTCTGTGTCTCCGTCACTTTCATTCCCCACAACTCCGATCCATACATCACAGTTGGTACAATCACATTCTCATACAGAACTCTCTTTACATTCATGTCCAACCTTCTATTTTTTACTACTCCCTTAACTTCCCCCAACACTTTGCATCCTTCATTCACTCTCTGACGTACATCTGCTTCCACTCCACCATTTGCTGCAATAATAATAATACTAATAATAATAATAATAATAATAATAATAATAATAAATAATAATAATAATGATAATAATAATAATAATAATAATAATAATAATAATAATAATAATAATAATAATGACAACTTCTTATTGAACTCAAGAATATGCTCATATATAATCCATTTCCAAACTTATACAGTACTGTATTATTTGCTGATTTCTAACTCCAAGTTTCACCTTGGGACTAGTGTTCTTAATACGTTGTTGTATAGTGTTATTTGTTGATTTCTAATGCTAGACTTCACATTTGGACTTGCTCTTTTTAATATTAAAATGGTCCAGCACTTTGCTGCAGTAGAGGGGCTTGAGTGTCTCAATGATGGGCTGGGCAATGGCGGTGGGGTAGTTTATCCACCCTGGCAGGCTCAACCATACCGCTAAGGCCAGTTCTGAGAGGCCAGACCAAGACTGGACCCCTATAGGCCTTCTCCTTTATTTAAGATAGGCAAAGGCTAGGAGAAGGAAAACTCCAAAATCAAACCAAACAAGACCCCAACGGCAGAGCTTCCCAGCGCCGGCGGAAGAGGGCAATGCCTGTCGGGCAGGCAACAAGGCGGGCCTTGACATAAAATGAACCCGGCAGCCCGATGCAACCAACATCGGAGAAGCCGCTTGTCTCATATATCTTGAGCCGCGGTGAAAACGGTGTGGGCCAAGTGTGTGTGCGTGGCCGTTGCAAAGCCACGACCACCCAAAACAATATACTCAGCTACTGGCATTCTGTCGTTTCCTCCACCCTTCTTCATCTCTTTCTCAGGAGGCTGATGGCTAACGACAGAACCCAATACTCGGACACGAGTGGGCGCCGACGACGATTTGGCAATTTCTAATTCTAAATTTCATGTTTTGACTTGTGCTTTTTAAATATTACGCTGTATTTGGCAATTTCTGACTCTAAAATTTCATGCTTTGGCTTATGTTCTATGGTAATTTTAAGCAGTAAAGAAATTTGAAGTCAAATTTAGTTTAAGATTTTAAGAAATTTTCAAATACCAAACACGTGGATAACAAGCATTGACTGTACTAGGAAGTCGTTGTGCATCAATGAGAAATTCTTGAACATTAGCTAAGAGTTAAAGAGAACAGATCATTAATTTTCTGATTATAATCCTCATTATTAAGTAGCTTAACCAATCCCTTGACTAAATGGATCAAGGTTCTCCAAAAACATCAGATCTTCTATCACCAACTGCAGGGATCGAGTGAATAGGATAGGATTTTTGGAAAATGGGTGAATGGCTCACAACTGAATATGTGGTTTGTAAAAGAAATCAGGTCTGACTTCTCAAGAGTCCTGAAAACTGGCTAAACTTCAGCCTCCAAGTTCTGGAAAAAATCTTTGTCAAACCAGTTATCTTGATAACAACTGAAGAGAATTCCTATTCTAAGGGACCATTCTGTTACTGATGACATGGTCTTCAATAGCTGTAACAAAATTGGAAGGCTGATGCCTAAGACCCTGGTCTGGTACACATATTTCATTAAAGACTGGTAAATGGGGGATGAGAGTGATACATTTCAAAGATCTATTACTGCCAAAGAAGACCTCTTCTGAGCATACTTCATAATGGACTCAAATGTCAAAGTTAACAGAAGGAACTTTTCAGGTCACTAAATTTATAACTAGCCTTCACACCCCTTAGGAATATAGGGCAATGGATAGTCAGCTGTAGAGGTCTATAGTCACAGAAAACTCCTTAATGACATTTTAATTAATAATGGATTGTGTCTACTTGTACAGAAATTTAATAGGTGAAAGACTAAGAGGACCAAATATTATAACAATGAGGGGTGTTGCTTACAAGAAAGGTATGCAATGGTCAACTACAAAATTTCAATAACCCAAGACTCTCTCCCAGCTTCTTGCTATGATCTCCATTCCCGATAAAGACAAGGCCCAAATGAAGTACAGTACATACATACATACATACATATACCAAGGCACTTCCCCCAATTTTGGGGGGTAGCCGACATCAACAAATGAAACAAAAACAAAAAAGGGGACCTCTACTCTCTACGTTCCTCCCAGCCTAACAAGGGACTCAACCGAGTTCAGCTGGTACTGCTAGGGTGCCACAGCCCACCCTTCCCCGTTATCCACCACAGATGTACAGTACACCACAAAAATAAGAATCAATTCATTCCCTCCTACCACCTCTTCCTAGGGACTCTGTTGCTGCTTGCACTTCCCCACTGGGACAATTGGGCATTCAAAGAGTACTTCAATAACGGTACCTCTGTATTGAATATGGCAAGTTTGGCTGTCTTGACTGTTGACTGGTAAGAAGACAAGTGTTGTTATTGTGAAGTCAACCTCTCTGTTAGAACTATCAACTTACCAAAACTAATGAAAAGGAAGGAATTATATTCATAACAAACACTCTGAATTAAAAATACTCAAAAGAACCCAATATGTAGTATCAAATACTAGCAACTAATCTTCTATTATTAACGTGCTTTTTACCCATTTGCATGCGGTAAGCACAGTTGCCTTCTTTTTGAAGGACTTTGGTTTGGCTTTATGGTAGACTGTAGTCCCGATCGGCTGCCCTGCCTTCCATCGCTTAGACCCAGATAGCGTATGTTCACGTGTTGTACTAGTCACCAGCGTCCTTCCACCCAGCAGCGAGAAATCCTGGCATGGTTAGGTTGACAGTTCGAGACGTGTGAGGTGTCTGTTATGTTTCTAGGTGTTGGAATGGCTTTGTTTACATGTGTATTAGTCTGTGACACCCATTTGCTTTAAGCAAACCTATCCATCGATTACATACATAATCTTGAGATGTCTACACGAATAGCATAGAAACACTAGCAACTAATATCTGGCTAAAAAAGACAAGACAAAAGTAAAAACAAGCTTGGAAAGGTAAAAAAAAATAACATAAGATAAAAGAGTGGTAAAATTACAATAGCCCTTGAAAAATTGATATGAAAAAGTATTGAAGAAAGTTGAGGAGTTGAACAATGAAATGCTCGGGAGGCATAGCAGCAGAGGATACAACCATATAAAGTTGGAACTTTCTTATTTTTTTCTTTTTATTGACTGGTTGTTTTGACTGGGATATTTCTATGCAAAATATTTAATAGATTTTAATAAAAGTGTATTTTTCTGAAGAATACAAACCTCAGAGTATGACTGGAATGGCTGTTTATACTTTAAACAACGTAGTAGTAGTAGTAACGAGAAGTATAACTTAAAGGTCTCAGGTTTTTAATGTTAGGAATAATACAAACCGATTATAAAATTTCTGATTGGTTCCTACACGTCATACAAACCTTCGACCTTTTAATAAGAGACTCATCCTAAGGAGGGAGGAAGTCCTTACAACAAATCTGGCTGACCCAGGAAAAGCCAATGGACTTTGGTCTTGGAGAAGAGTGAAATTAACCTCCTAACAACCTGAGCACGAAGATGTCACAGGTGTTAGATTAGGTCCCTCCCAGGAGACTAGCAGGCAATCCTGAAAGAACCTATATCCATGAGGATATTGAGTCTGAGTGCATGGTCATTTTGAGAAATGGATTACATACATTTCATCCATCCTCCCCCTTGTTTGGCAGGAAGTGGGAGATACTTCAATACAGACCTTATTTGTAAAGAAAAGTTGTTCAGTCCTGAGGGTTACCTGCACTTAGTGTCCGATCCTTATAATGAAGCGACTGCTTCACCCCAATGGGGGAAAAAGGAAGAGCATAATGGCCAGTCATTCTTCTCTCTCCTTCTAGATTTATATCACAATCATTATCTTAAGACGAGATGCTTCTTGTTCCAAGAAGGAACTAATTTGCAACACAGCCTATTGAGTTACTACTGTAGGGCAAAGGATAAACTTATCCAAGGAACTGTGGCTGTGGATAAACTCGCATAGGTAGTGGGCTGTGAAGGTTGTCTGTCGTACCAGACTTCTACGTTCACAAAAAGTGATACTGACTGGTTGTTCCTGAAGATTAAGGTTTATCTGATATCCCTGATTCCAGACACTCGGAATAGAACGATACTTCCTGAATTTCATTGGATCAGCAAAGACGAGGATATCTTATCTCTACCCTTTTGGTGCGGGGAAAGTCTTTGGTGCTCATCAGACGGACCCAAGATCTCTAACAAGTAATGCAATGTCCTCCTAGGACAGTCATTCTGTACCCTAGTAACATGAGATTGGAGTTGTGTTGGGCTAGAAGCTAGCTCTTGGATACAAACTCTGGACAAGGGATAGGAAGGCCTCCCTTCATTGAGAATGATCTGTGACATGCAGTATGCTCATCGTAATGCCTAGGCTGGGGCTTGAGTAGTTTAGGGGTCAGCTCCTGACATTCGGGCTTGAGTTCCTGTAGAGGAGAGACCATTTGTGGCTACTTTCGAGTCCAAGCTGGTCCTCTGAAGGCAAAGCTTTTCAGCTTGAAGTATATTTGAAGGTTACACGACAGCCTTTTCCAGCTGAGAATGAAACTGACTTCCTTGCCAAAGGAAGATGAGGAGAACCGCAATTCATTACCTAGCAAAAAAAAAAAAAAAAACTTCTTTAATGCCACTAGTAGTAGGGTAGTTCTATCAGTATGTATAGTAGAATCAACAAAACCGAATGCTACACAGTGTGTGGCAATCAGCGGCTGTCAATGTAACCTGAAACCAAACTCATCCACCAACTGAGATCAATGTCAGGTAACCATTCGTAGAGTCTAAGGTATCCAGAGAACCTAATGGGTTGGAAGGTGACCCAAACACTGCTGACTTCCATGGAATAGGAGAGCAGCTTATTGGTAGATGTTCCAAAACTGAAATTCTGAATAAATTGGGAGGCAAATGATGACAATACCCTGAAAGTAAGAAACCTTTCCAACTTGCATGGAAGTAAGGGTTCAATAATTTTACTCCGTACCCCGGGTGATTGAGCGTATTTGTCCGAACCTTTCTTTGGTTGGAATGGATCTTGTATACAACTCTAGGATACTTGCTTGTCCAATAGTAAAATGTCTGTGAAACAGATTGTGGACTTATGTCACAGGTAAAGGTGATGTTTTTCAGTGCTAGTGGCTGACTTCCAAAAGCTATTGGGAAAATAGCAAAAGCATTGCTTGGACATCCAGTAGGTTGAAAGCAGTATTTTTATTTTCGTGAACTACTTCCCTGTACTCCAAGCGGGTGCCATCATCCATGGATTCGTCAGAGAAGGGCAGGAACCCTAGTGGTGATTTTCAAGTGGAATTTACACGGAGGAAATCATCTATCAGCCACTTCTTCACCCCGCTACTGAAAACAGAAGAAAGGGAAGTTGTTGGCTGCTCCCCAGTGAGGGTTTCAACAATCCCAGAGAAATCACTGGTGTGGGAATCTGGTACACAGAAACCACAATGACAAAGGAAGTTACAGAGGTCATTGTATCGTCCAGTCGGAAGACCTTGGCCGTGCATATGCAACTGCCCTCTTCTCCATTTGCTGACATGAATGTTTAACGAGTTATCAGCACAGTCTGGTCCTTATTGCTGCCTGGCCATGTGACTGGGTTACCAAAAGGATGCAATTTTCCAGTCAAGGTAAAAGAGGGTTAACTGTCTGCCATGGAGCATTGCCTTCTGGAGAGAAACAAGATAAACCACTAGCTAGGATAACCCGAGGAGAGACCGAATTGGGTAGTTATCAGAAAGGTGAGTGTGAATGCTTGAGGCAGAAGGGAGTCTGAAGCTTTGGTTTTGAACTGAAAATCAAAATACATAAGATGTGAAGGAGATTAATGGACCAAAGGAAAGGTATCTAGGTGTACGCATCCTTCAAGTTCACTGAACGCAAGAAATCTTTCCTTCTAGCAAACTGTACAGTACCTGCTGTTCTTTAATGACAGACTATACAATACTTGCCATTCCTCTGATGGCAGATCGTACAGTACTTGTCATCTTCCTTTTGAAATGGAAAGGTTGGTTACAAGTACTTATTCAAATTTTCCATGGAAGAGTTGACCGTAAGGACCTGGAGAAACGTTAGGAAGACTTTGAGTGAGTTTCTCTCCCTTGTGTTTCTTGAGGATCAATTTTTCCATAATGGTATCAATAGTTGAATGGTGTACTGTATAGTCAAATCAGTGGTAGGGGAATAAGCTGATTAAAAAGTCTTACTTGCAAACTAAAATGCAACTAAAAATATGATGTTGCTAACCTATTTCTCTATCAATCTCCTTTCATCATATGGAGTATACTGTATGTATATAACATACAGTATTTTATCAACAGTTAAATGAATACCAAAAACAAAGGCTGTAATCCGCAACAAAAATTATTTTCTCATTAATTATAATAGTTATCCACTCGATCCCCTAATAATAAAGCCATCAAAAGTGAACCATTCCATCAAATTAAAATCTATATGAAAATTTGGATTAACTGGGAATATCATTATATGAGATGGAAGAAAGGAATGAAGACAAAGACCTTGCTTAGATGGGGTCCACCCAAACAAAAACTGCACATGACAAAAGACAGGAGAGATCTCAATTTATGTCAGACCTCAAAATGGTAAAACCTGACACAAATATTATGAAGATTCCCGACACAATTAACCTAAACATAACTATAAAGAGGAAAGGCAGTGTAAAGTTTCAACAGAATTCCTAGGTTAAATGAATTTTCACAAGTTCCCCATATTTCTTATACAAACTTTCAAATAAGAGCATAAATTAATAGCTTATCAATTCTTTAGTAATCTGAGTTTTAATATCTACTTCCTTCTACAGTCATGCAGAACCTACAAAAATTAATGCTTGCACACATTTCCCATACTCCCTCAAAAGATATTCAGAGCAACAAGTATCTACAGTAGCTTATCAAACATGCTTCCAACAATTCTCTTACCCCCTGAATAACATCATAATCACTCTCTTTGTTAGCATACACTGATGAGCTCGCAATAGCAAGAGCCACATTCTGGTGGATGTGCGATGAACCTCCTTCATCATCATTAATGGAAGATATCATGTAGCGATCTGGAAGTGAGAAATCTAATCATATAAAAATACTCATTAAATCTGAGAGAAGTTATACAAATTTCATTGAATTATTAATTACTAACAAAGGAATATTTCCAAAATATGATACATCTGTACCAAATATACATAATAAATATTAATACCTGTAGCTTGAATGAAGCAAAGAAGACTTTTTAAAACTATCTACTGTACGTCCTAAGGAACATATAACTACGTACTTTTATTTGAAGCAAAACTGTGAAGTTGTGGCAGAGTATCAATGACTATGTTGATCAATGGTAAATACAATGCTGCGACACGTGAGCGTACTTCTGGCTCTGTGAACCGGTCATCTGTATCATGACTGGTGAGAATATTTCTTACTGTATTGACAGCTCTGGCATTAATACTAGGATTGCTGTTGGATATAAGGAAAAATTAATTAATAAGATGAAGTAAAATTGGAGGGCTGTATCTTTACACAAATGCATATAAAGATAAATTTCACATCATACATTACAAAAAAATATATCATCTTGCCTTTTGAACAGGCATATAAAGTATAATAGATACTGTATAACATATGGAAAAAATTTCAGAAATATCTTCAAATGTTATGTAGTGAGATATGTAACTTATGATAATAAACACACAAATTACAGAGAAAACCATAAGTAATTACTTTATATCCAAAGCTGTTGCAAGGTCTGAAAGGATTAGACCCACAAGAAAATGCTGCTGTCGGAATGAATTTGAAAGTGTGGTGAAGGCACTTCTGTTGCCCCCGACAACAGTAGAAATAAACGATGACTGACTTGTGGTTGAACCAATCTGGAAAATAATTATAAAATGATATATTTGGAATGATTTGTATTTTTCCTAACTATATAAACCTCGAGCTCTTTACAGTGGAGATATATTTTGACGGTAGCTGAAACCAACCGTTAAACCTCATGCAAGATGTAACTACTCTCCGCTAATTAGCGGGGTTAGACCAACCATCCCACTCAAATCTGCACTAGTAACAAACTGTTACTTCAGGGGGAAGGTGATGGTGGCACCAGTATGTGTCAAGAGCTCCAAGTCCTGTATTTACAAAAAACGGAAATTATTCCAAATTTGTAATTTGTTCTGGCAACATATACAAACCCTTATGCTCTTTACAGAGGAGACTAACTCCATGGTGTGTGAAACCCCAAAACCAAGTGGCTGGTGACAGTCCCGGGGGGACACTTGGTGCATCCCACAAGCTTTTAAAGGACACCATGACACCTCGTCATCCTTGCAGGATGATGGCCTGGGCAATCCCTGCTAGGTGTAGAATTTAGCAATGTAACTTGACCAGGTAGACATTGCCCGACTCCACCTCTCGGAGAATGGGGACATGAATATATAAACATACACAAGGGACAATGGTACCCACCTGCAGTCAAAGGTCAGTTTGCAGAGTTCCTCAGATGCTGGACCCCAAGAGAGGGGTGGATGAAATAGAAATGGCCAGTCACTCACACATTCATCCTTGACTTACTCGCAGGTAACATCTGTCTTCAACAAACTGCTACTTGTTATAAAAGGGAGCTAAGGTGTTATTGACCAGGTTTTATGCAGCCACAACAGGTCCTAATGTGAATTTATCCAGGTTCCTGTGGGTTATGTCTTGCAGGTAGTGGGCGGTGAACGTTGTTTCCCGTTTTTACACCACCACTTGCAGTACCTGTGTCACAGAGCAATTCTTTTTGAATGAATGATTTGAAGTTCTCTGGCATCCTGACATTGAAGGTCATTAACGCTGATATCGTTTATTATTAATAAAGACTAAAAGACTATCAAACTAAAACCAGAAAAGTAGATGTCATAAAAGTTAAATAGCATTCAGAAGACCTGCTTCTGGAATGAATTTAAAAATGCCACTAGCATTGTGCAACATCATGTCCAAGGATCTTGGCAAGGATGATCCTGACATCCTCCCATCGAGCCTCGAACAGATATCTATTTCTTTCTGCGCTATAAGTAGGGCATTCAATCAACAAATGCCCCACTGTCAAGGGTATCAAACAGTTGTCGCAATATGGTTGGTGTTGGCCAGCCAGCAGAAATTCATGCTGACACCCCTGACGTCATGAGCATGGGAGTGAGGCACTGTAATGGCGACCAGAAGGTGAGGAGCCAGGTTGAATGGCTCTTTCAATTACCAGTCTAATCCAGGAAGATATAATTCTTTGTGACCTTTTTCTTGATATTCCAAATGCTCACAAAGAGCCTGCTAATCTGAGGGTGGGCTCTGAAAGGTCTTTTAGGTATTTCCTCAGTGCCCTCACAGGGGAGAGTAACAGTTGGTCTGGGTCATCTGATACAGAACAGAAATTCAATCTGGAAGGGCCCGAATCTAGGATCTGCTAAAGGGACGGAACCAAGTGTCACTTGTCCCTATCCCCATCCCAATGAATGGGCGATGTCACAGGAAAGACTATATAGCTCGTTGACTCTCTGGGCAGAGACCAGGGCTAGCAGAAACGCTATCTTCAGGGTAAAATCACGATCTGATGCTTGACAAAGAGGTTTGTATGGTAGTACTTTCAATACATTCCAAGGAAGTGGTCTGACTTCCGACTGAGGGCAGGTGTGCTCCAAACTCCACGAGGAGAGACAATTCTGTCGAGGAGGAAAAGTTAACTCCGTTCAGTTTAAAAACAAAGCTTAAGGCTGAACAATAGCCTTTCACAGCCGAACCTGGACAACGTTTTTCCTCTCTGAGGTATGACAAAAAACTGCACTATCGATGTGATAGTGGTACAAAGGAGTGATGTCCTGTCCACAACACCAATCACAAAAGACGGACCACTTTGCCTGATATACCCCTCTGATGGTCCAGCACTTTGCTGCAGTAGAGGGGCTTGAGTGTCTCAATGATGGGCTGGGCAATGGCGGTGGGGTAGTTTATCCACCCTGGCAGGCTCAACCATACCGCTAAGGCCAGTTCTGAGAGACCAGACCAAGACTGGACCCCTATAGGCCTTCTCCTTTATTTAAGATAGGCAAAGGCTAGGAGAAGGAAAACTCCAAAATCAAACCAAACCAAACCAAACAAGACCCCAACGGTGGAGCTTCCCAGCGCCGGCGGAAGAGGGAAATGCCTTTCGGGCAGGCAACAAGGCGGGCCTTGACATAACAAGAACCCGGCAGCCCGATGCAACCAACATCGGAGAAGCCGCCTGTCTCATATGTCTTGAGCCGCGGTGAAAACGATGTGGGTCAAGTGTGTGTGCGTGGCCGTTGCAAAGCCACGACCACCCAAAACAATATACCCAGTTACTGGCATTCTGTCGTTTCCTCCACCCTTCTTCTGATAGGAGGCTGATGGCTAACGACAGAACCCAATACTCGGACACGAGTGGGCGCCAACGACGACGACGACTGCGGCAGATGACTCATGAAGGTATCCTGCTATTCTCTTTGCAACCGGTCTCAAAAACCCTTATTTTGCAAGGAGTTGTGGGATAACCTCCAAGCATTAGGACAAAACGATGTAATCTTCAAATGTGAAGTAGATTAGGAAGTGGAAGGAGCATTTTCAGTGCCTCTAGGAGCAGATGCACAAGGTCCAGAAACCATTCTGCATGTTGCCACAGCAGAACCACCAGGGTCCTCGAGAGATCTTCCAATGACCTGACTTTACTTGGACATCTCCTTAATAGGCAGAAAGGAGGGGAACGCATAGAAAATCTATTCAGTTCCATGCATGTTAGAGGGCATCTTGTTTGGACTGCTTGGGGATCTAGTACAGGAGAGCAGTACACCATAAGTTTCTAGTTTAGAGATGTCACAAATAAGTCAATTGTCAATATCCCCCAACAAAGTCAAAACTTTGTTGGCTATCTATTTTAAAAACCATTTGGAGCCTACTATGTGAGTCCTCCAGCTCAGATTGTCTGCCAGCACATTCTTCTTGCCCTGGATGATATAGGCTGATAGGGCTACCGAGTTATCTTCCATCCATTCGAGGATTTCCACAGCTAGCTGGCAGAGGTGCAGTTGTAGTGCCTCCTTGTTTGTTTATACATAATACCACCATAGTGCTGTCGCTCATCAGCACTACTGGATGTCCTAAAAGGAGCTGATGGAATTGCTCGAGAGCTAGAAAGTGCCCTTATTTCCCGGAGAGAGAATATCTACTCCCCTGAGCAGATTGGTGTCTGACACCCACCAACTCAGGTCTTTCTGCTACAATGGCCTTACTGGCACCTGTGTGTTAGGTGGGCCGAGGGGCCGAGACCAAAAGGTTTTTCCCTGCCACTATAGAGCGCGAATGCGTAGACGACCATTGGGAACCAACTTCTCCAAAGAGGTTAGGTGTCCCAGAAGTCTTTGCTAAATAACTGCTGGCAAGTTGTCCTACAAAAGAAAAGGGTGAGCTACCCTTATCATACTCCCTAGTCATTCCTTGGACGGGGAAGATCTTCATCCCTAAATATACCATCTCTTGTGAAGGTTGCAGGGACGACGTCTTATAATTTACCACGATCGCCAGATCCTGGCAAAAGGCGAGAAGCCTGTATCGATGGAGGAGAAGGATCTCCCTCAAGTCTGCTAGAACTAGCCAATCATCTAGGTAACTTAGGAGATCAATGTCATTCTTGTGATCCCAGGTGGACACTAGGATGACGATCAGAGTGAACACCCAAGGTGCTATGGACAGGCCAAAGCACAGCACTTTGAACTAGTATGTCTACCTGCTTAATGTGAACCTCAGGTACTTCCTTGAGGATGGATGAACGGGGATCTGGAAGTACACATCCATGAATTCTAATAATAACATGAAGTCTTCTGGTCTGACAGCCTGCCTGACCGACTAGGCCATCTCTATCTGGAACGGAATTTGTAGGACAAACTCGTTTATGGCCGAGACATCGCTGACCGGTTTCCAGCCTCCCAGATGCCTTTTCTACAAGAAATAGCTGACTGTAGAAGCCTGGAGACCCATCTAGGACTTCTTGGAGAACGTCCTTCTTTAGCATGGTCTGGACTTCGGGCCAAAGGGCCCGTTCCTTTGTGGATCCCTTTGCTTAGAAATTTATCATCATCAGATGGAGGGTCAGAGGAGAGTAAGAGAGCATGAATGGGACGATGTATCCCTCTCTGAGCATGGAGACCAACTAAGGTTTGGCCCCATGGAGCATCCACCTCAGCCATTAAAATAACAAGTGACCTAGATTGCACGCTAACTTTCGTCAAGCAGAGGAGTTCGCCCACCCACTATGCTAGTATTTGGTGAAAAGGTGCACAACAGTGCATAAGACTCCCTTACGAGACTTGAGTCTGTGCCCGCACTCAACTGGAATAGACCTACATACTCTTGTACAACCTGCCTCCCACAGAAGCCTAGCGAGTAGCGTTATGCGCTCCTACAAGAGGAGGCATTCACTTGTACAAGGCTAGTAAGGCTGCGGGAGACGGGTTGTATCAGCAACCTACCAGGGAAGAAAATAGTTTCCCCTTCTGAATTATGGGAAACTCGGATGGGCTCTGGGCTACCTGGTCAGCCAACTACCCAGTACGGTAGCCAGGAACATCCCAGGATTGTCTCTGCTGCTCCACCCCAAAGGGTTGGCAAGTTCAATTGAGAGGAAAAAGGAACCTTGACTCTCAAGCAAAAGGTCAATTCTCATCGGGTGCGCCCGAAGGGCCGATAGATTGCCTAGCATATAAATATCTCAAGTCAATTGCTGTCAGGTCATGCATTCAGTTGCAAACAATTGTTTTGGGGGGGGGATCCTGTCCTCTTAACTGCCTTCAATCCAATGGGAGTTGGTCGTGTATGTTTGTTTACGCATCGGTAACACCAGAGTAGCCAATGCACTCTAAGAGGAGATGGTATTACAGCGAATCTCCTTAGCAATCGAGCAAGAGTCCGGTCACTAACAACTGATCGCAAGCAACTATTTCTAAAAGGCAATATTGAGACATATCTTCAATTCAGTCAGACAGGTAGTTGTATGCATGAATCCAGCTGCAAAACAGTAACTCAGACTGCCAATCCTTTAGCAGATCAATTTCTTCCAATCTCATGACAGGAATGCCGATGCGGGACAAACGTAAGGGCACAGCCGGAATGATTCAATGAGTCCTGAACTCCATTGTGAATATTGATCGATGTTCTCCAATCGAGTACCGGACGCAACAAATTATTCGAGCTGTGCCCGTATGTTTGTCCCACATTGGCATTGCGGGACAAACATACGGGCACAGACTGAATGTTTCCTTGCGTCCGGAACTCGATTGGAGAACACTGATCAACGTTTGCAATCGAGACCTCCTTCTTCCAATGACAAGATCCCTTAGAAATGTAGAATTCGTTTTGTATTTCTCCATTTTCGAGAAACTGCAAAACTGGCATAAGTTCCGAATGTTCCCTCCCAGGAAACAGAATAGCTTATGCGAAGTTTCGTTCGGAGTCCAAGTATTTTTAATACTTACGCGGCCGATCCGAATGTTAGGGACTGGAATGAAGGAAGAGTCTACCTAAGGGTAGACTACCTATGTCTGGTTACGGGAAGGTAGGAGGGTAATGCATAACCTGACTTTCCAAGGAATACAACCATCAAACAATGATTTATTAGAACCGTATTCCAATTGTATAATATAAAATAGTCTTTGTTACCTCCCCTGGGTGTGCATCAACTCGTGAGATTAACACATGCAATTGGCGAAGTGAATTGCTTTTGTCGGCAGTAATAGATTGCTTGCGGAATGTGGTAGTGTGCAAATGTAACTTCTTTACCTACAGGTAAGTGTTCGAAAACGGGCCTAAGCCTCATGAACACGTTTCCGTATATGAGCACCCTCAAGGGGCTTGTGGAGTCACATGCAGGAATAATGTGTGCGACAAATCGCAATATTACTACCCACAAAAAGTACATGCAGCTAGCGCAGCGATCAAAACTACGTTGGTATGAAGTGTTTAACCTACCCACCTTGTGGGCAGGACAAATGTCCCCATAAGTGAAAACTTCCTTACTATCATTCGTAAACATAAGTAGAAGCTGACACTATCCACTCAGGACTCGATGCTTGCAAAAATAACTTTGCAAGGGTATGTCTCACTAGCCCATTGTGTGCGTGCTCCTGAGAGCTCTTCATTCCGTAGGGAAAACAAGCCAAGGATAGTAACCCTGAAGGATTACATTTCATGTAACTCTGCACCTACCCAGACTTTTGTACCCTGGGGGCACAATGATGGCATGCAGCAGCGGCAAACAGATGGCAGTAAGCCCTATTTACAGCATTAACCACTGGGAGTTTTGTCTTGGGCAAGCGAGTGTGTGCCACCGTAGGGGCTCGTATCAGCCTCTTACTATGGGGTGTTAGCGAACGCCTGTAGTTGTGTAACCTCCTCTGGGAAGAGTTTGCCTGCACACCTTGCTATGCTTAATGTCAGGTGGACTCTCCTCCCATAGAGAAGCGTAGTACCGCATGTAAGGGAGAACACAAACACTAGTCCAATTCCCAAAGAAGGTTAGCAAGTCAGGACTAATAAACTAGTTGTTTGTTAAGGCTCATGAGCAAGCGCTAAGAAGCACCAGCGAATGCTGGCGTGTGTTAGCGATCGATGGCGCGGAAAGAGTTTTGATTCACTTGTAAGGATGAATACAAATAATGAGTAAGTGGGGGCTACCTAAGTAGTGCACACTTGAGGCAACATAAAGATGAAGCTTTGAGTAGAGAATCGCAATGGTTACTAAGGCGAGCACCCTGGGTTGTTTGCAGACTTTCATCAGGCAGAAGAGCTCCCCCATCTGCCTCACTAGATCCTAGTGGATGGGCGCAAAACACTGCACATGACTCAAGTCTTTGCAAAGTACTCATGCATGTCCTACTCCCCACAGGGGGTTGGCGATAAGCCTTATGTTCTACGGTTGCAAGGGGATGAAAAAGGCTGTGCTGAACTTGAAGACTAGGAGATTGAAACCATGAGGCACAGGTCCCAAATGGCCTGGCTTCGCAAAGCTCTAAGAGCTTTGTTGTGCAACCGTGCATGATGTATGTCATAACCCCAAAGAGTTATCACTTATGAGACTTGTCGATGTGAAAGGCAGGAACTGCAAGCAGTCGCCTACCTCCGTCACCACAAAGCTCCAAATAGCAGGAGCGGGGAACGGACGAATCCAATCCCCTTTGGAGGAATCCGAGGAGAAACCAGTCAGGTGAAGGTCATCTCTCCCTCGACCGGGAAGGGTGACCAATCCTTGTTACTGCTGTCAGAAATTCTTCTTGCGAGCAGGAAAATTGCTGAACAGTGGCTGGTGGAGGGTAACTTTCCCTTAAAAGGGAAAGTTGCCCAATGCCTGGAGGAGGTTAACCCTTTCTCGGAAGTGAAAGTTGCCCAACACCTAGAGGCACACTTCCAAGCAGCACACTCGGCTTTTCGACAACGAGCTGAGCCCAAGTTAAGGTCAGCATCAAGATTTGCTTTTGAAACATGGCCGAATCTAGTTTCTGGGTTCACCCCGAAGGGATCCCCCCCGACTAGAAACCCCGAGAAGAACCAGTCTGCTACTACTCTTGTCCCTATGCTGGAGCCACAGGAATGAAGGTGAGCAGAAGTAGAGTGCTGCAATTGAGTAACACCATCGAAAACCATTCCAGAGCAGGAAGACTCAAAAGCCCCACAGAAGGTAGGAGTTACTGTAAGCGGCAACGGAAGAGTTCCCCAGGTGGTGGGCACCATTGCTTCGCTAAGGGAAGAGACAGAGCCCACACCTAGGGGAAGTCCGAGGTCACAGTCTTTAAAGAAAATAACTTTTTTAAGCTTTTAACCCAGTTGCTTTCAATCATAAGCCAGGTAAAAGGTTTCGACGAGAGAGCAAGACTAAATCTTTACTCTACCGTGCTCAAATGGAAAGTGACAGTTTATTACTAGTGCAGGTTTGAGCAGGGTGGTTGGTCTACCCCAGCTACCTTCCTCTACCGACTAGCGGAGGGTAGTTACACCTCGCAAAAGCTTCAACAGCTAGTTTCAGCTATCGCCGACATATACGTCAACTGTAAAGAGCGTAAAGGTTTGTATATAATGCCGGAACAAATTATCATTGTTATCAACTGTGCATTCTCACATCTACACAATTAACTGAAATCTATCTATCTATCTACCAAGGCACTTCCCCCAATTTTGTGGAGTAGCCGACATCAATAAAAAAGAAATAAAAGGGGACCTTTGCTCTCTACACTCCTTCCAGCCTGACGAGGAACTCAACCGAGTTCGGCTGGTACTGCTAGGGTGCCACAGCCCACCCTTCCACATTATCCACCACAGATGAAGCTTCATAAGCTCAATCCCCTACAGCTGCTACCTCCGTGGTCATCCAAGGCGACTGGAGGAAGCAGCAAGGCCTACCAGAACTGTGTCATAATCGCTCGCCATTCATTCGTATTTCTAGCATGCTACCTTGCCTCTCTCACATCTATCCTCCTATCACCCAGAGCTTTCTTCACTCCATCCATTAACCCAAACCTTGGCCTTCCTCTTGTACTTAACCCACAACCTCTTGCATTCATCACTTTCTTTTGCTGACAGCCATTTTCCATTCTCTAAACATGGCCTAGCCACCTCAACACATTCATATCCACTCTAGCTGCTAAATCATTTCTTACACCCGTTATCACCCTCACTACTTTATTCCTAACCCTATCTACAAGAGATACACCAGCCATACTCCTAAGACACTTCATCCCAAACACATTCAATTTCATTCTCTCCGTCACTTTCATTCCCCACAACTCAAATCCATACGTCACAGTTGGTACAATCACTTTCTCATACAGAACTCTCTTTATATTCATGCCTAACCCTCTTTTCTTTACCAGTCCCTTCACTGCCCCCAACACTTTGCATCCTTCATTCACTCTCTGATGTACATCTACTTCCACTCCACCATTTGCTGCAACAACAGACCCCAAGTACTTAAACTGATCTACTTCCTCATGTATAGTAACTCCCCCATTCAACATGACATTCAACCTCGCACCACCTTCCCTTCTCATACATCTCATAATCTTACTCTTACCCACATTAACTCTCAATTTCCTTCTCTCACATACTCTTCCAAATTCTGTCATTAACCGGCCAAGCTTCTCTTCAGTGTCTGCAACCAGTACAGTATCGTCCGCAAATAACAACTGATTTACCTCCCATTCATGATCATTCTCGTCTATCAGTTTTAATCCTCGTCCAAGCACTCGAGCATTCACCTCTCTCACCACTCCATCAACATACAAGTTAAACCACCATGGCGACATCACACATCCCTGTCTCAGCCCCACTCTCACAGGAAACCAATCACTCACTTCATTTCCTATTCTAACACATGCTTTACTACCTTTGTAGAAACTTTTCACTGCTTCCAACAACCTTCCACCAATTCCAAATAACCTCATCACATTCCACATCGCTTCCCTATCAACTCAATCATACGCTTTCTCCAGATCCATAAACACAACATACACCTCCTTACCTTTTGCTAAATATTTCTCGCATATCTGCCTAACTGTAAAAATCTAAATAATACATCCCCTACCTCTTCTAAAACCATCAAATTTTTTTAAATGACTGAACACTCCCTTGTAGCCTCAACAGGAGGCATTCACACATCTGTTGGATCTTGTAGTTAACACTCCAGAGGTCCTCAAAAATTTCTGTCTGCCTGAATCAGTCTCATTTTTACCGGTTCCATGCCTATCATCATGTTCTCCATGTTATAGAGTGAAGAAAAGCAGCGTACTCTTTTAAAGTGCATTTTTTAAGATGCTGCAGCAACAATTGCCATCCCTTAGAAGCCTCTACCATGTGCCTGTACCATGAAAAGTGGGCAAGATTCATTGCTTGGTGTAACTAATAGGGGTCCTTTACTAAAAAACTAAAAAAAAATACTTAATGTTTGATGTAACAAAGAAATTTTTCCAAAAAGAGTCTCTGTTCCATTTCAAGCAGACTAAATGTTCTTACAATCTCTTGTGATGTATGGCTGTCAGCTCTCAAAAAATGAGAGAACTAACTACAGTCACCTATTGTGGGCCACTTTCCTTTTATTTTTATTTTTTGAAGTACTATGGATTTCAGGATAAATAAAAAATTAGATTCTCACTAAAAGTTATGGGTTTGTGATGAGAGAAATTATTTTCTTCTTAAATAAAACAATGATATTTGTAAGCAATAAAAGAGATATTTCTGCAAGTGGTGATACTTAGTTTCTTGAAGTCTATATAAAATAATTAGACAACTGGGGCAACAAAATTGTCTTTTGCTAAGAACAAGGACCACTTTCACACCTGTTATAAATATCATACATAATACAATAACTTAATTTCCAGAAAACAATTTTTTACTAAAAAAATATCAATACATACTGATGGACATGGTGATGATGGTGCTGATAAAGCTGACAATGGGGTACAGAATGGAAGATTCAAGGCCACATAATGTTCATGACTGCAAACTATCCGGACAAAGTCCAACTGTGGAAGAAGTAAATAGCTGTAATACAAAAATAGTTACATTTACTAAGAAAATAATTGAAATAATATAGATTAAGACATTTAAAAATTTTTTATAAAATTATCATGCTTTCTCAGGTATCATTATGCATAAAAATATGTAGTAGAGCAAATCTTGAACTGAATCTTTATGAGAATCATGGCAATCTACAGCAGGTTGCCAAGTAATCCCCTCAATAGTGGGTAATCCAATCTCACATACAGAAAGTCACTATGTTTCACTGTTAAACATGTGAATTGCCTGTTGAGTGAATTACAAAGAGCCCCGAGTTTCATATATATAGAAATGTACAAGACTGATCCATTTCCATCAACCCCTTGTCACTTTCTTTTCAAAATATTTGCTGGTACATATGAAATGGCCTAGTACAAGGGCTTTTATAGGATTCTAAGAAACTTTATCATGCTAGCTTACATCTCTAACCCATATGAAATAAAAAACAATGAATCTATAACCATTCAATCTAAAGCATTGAGGTGAGACTTGTAAAAAAAGATAAAAATGTCATGTCTACAACTTGACCTCAATTGACATTTTTGCACACTTGAATTATTAAATCAATTACCACATCACTGAAAATCCAAGGTTTTCAAATCTATCACCCTACAATATTGCCATTGATATGATTACAGGTATTTGATTTCATATGACTTTGTATAACATTAAACTAGTACAGTATAAAAATTTGTAAGAAAAGGCTTCACATAAGTCTAATACTGTAAAAATCATTATTATATTGTAACTTGGTGAAGTCTAATATGTGGCAAAGACAGATATATAAAAAAAAACTAAAACTACAAAGGTTCTTCATACTGACCTTAAGATCTATGAGAGAGACAGACTCGGGTAGGGTAGCAGTCTTGCTACTCATCTGCTTACAGTAATTACGGATGAGCATGAACACGTATCCTCTGTCCATTACAGAGAGAAGATCACCCAAGAAGAAAGCTAGGCTGCAGTTCACATTCTGAACAAACTGAAAACAATTTTGTTAGATTAATTTCAAAACAGTTTATAAACAATAATCATTATCATCATTATCGTTACATACTAAGCTACAACCCTAGTTGGAAAAGTAGGATGCTATAAGCCCAAGGTCTCCAACAGGGAAAAATAGCCGTGAGGAAAGGAGAAAAGATATAAACAAACTATAAGAGACGTAATGAACGATCAAAATAAAATATTTTAAGAATAGCAACAACACTAAATTGGATTTTTCATATATGAACTATAAAAAAAATGAGAAACAAGATAGAAGAGCAGAGCAGAGAATTTTATATGAAAAAATAATGCAATCCATAAAATAAACAAGCCTTTCTAAGACTGATAAAATTCAAAAGATTTTTACATCAAAAAATTAAAACTTATTAGCAATAGGAACACACTGACAAAGTTAAACTATTAACTTTCAATAAGAAAAGTAACAGGCTCTCTTGTGTGCTTTGGTTAACTGCTTGAGACCCAACTAGCCAACCTTCCCTGAACGCTAATAGTAACAATTAGTAGTACAGTGATCACATAGACAATAATAGTAACACAAACCACATTTTAAAACTGACTCACTGACCATAAGCTGACTTGAAGTCTGTGGTCTTGTTAACTTACCCAAAAATAAGAATAAACTGAGGATGAGAGAACACCTTATCACACTGACTTATACCATTCAAAGGTGAGAGGGCCCCTACCTAAACATACATATGATACCCTTTTAACTCATAACATTATTGTGTGCAATGAAATATCACAAATTTTTAAGTAATTTGTATTTTTCCTAACATACTTACCTAGAACTACTTTCTTAGGAGTTACTGGTAACTCTTTCCCAACTAACCAGAATTTTGTGTAGTTTACCCCATTCCCATTTTCTATGGGTGACCTCAGGCGGAGTGATACGCGCCGAGCCGACCCGGGGTCGGAGAGCGTGCTAGCTCAGGTCGTGCTCCTCAGTAAGTTTCGTCGAAAAAAGGGGTCTCCTCAATCCTGCAGGACCCTCGGGGAAGGATGGGCGGGCCATAACCCGAAAGTAGTTCTAGGTAAGTATGTTAGGAAAAATACAAATTACTTAAAAATTTGTGATTTGTTCCAACACAAGAGTACTTACCTAGAACTACTTTCTTAGGAGACTTAAACTTTAGGAGGTGGGAGTGTCCTGCAGGGACTAGGGTCTGAAGGTTGGAAGCACGAGTGGACAAAAAGGAACCTAGATAGGGGACTAAGTTCCGATGACCCCTACTAGAAAACTGAATGAAAATAGGGGAAACTACCCAAAAAACTAACTTAGTGTCTAAGTGGCTTACCTCTGTACCAATACTTCTGGGACGTATTTCTTGCTGAAGACGTATATCCTGGCCGCCAGGGCCTCTTGATTCACACCCACGTTAGGGATTAAGGGTAAGGGGAAGGATGATAAGGGGGAAAGGTAAGGGATGAACGTGTGTCTCATGGCTTACCACCCCCGGTTTCCCTGGGGCCATGACCTTAAATCTTTTGCAGGGCCGATATGACTGGGCCAAGGGCGAACCCATCCAAGAATTTCCTAGAACAGTCCTTCAGGTAATGCTCCGTGAAAGTGGACTGTCTGGACCAGGTACCCGCTTTCAGGATTTGGCCCACGGCCATGTTCTTCTCAAACGCTAGGGAGGTGCCTAGACCCCTAATATCATGAGGCCTTGGCTTGCCTGGGAGAGGGGTTCCTGAAACATCGTAAGCTCTCTTGATCACCTGTCGCAATCAGAGGGAGATTGAGTTCTTGGAGACTGGTTTCTTCACCCAACCGGTCGAGACAAATAAACTCTTGATCTCAGGTCGGAGTCTGGATGTCCTTTCAAGGTATTTTCTTACTGCTCTGACCGGGCATAAGAGTAAGTCTTTAGGATTGTCAGACCGAGGGATTGCTGGGACCAAAAAGCCCTCGAACTAAGGGTCCCAACAAGCTGGGTTCTGTGTTTTGGCCACAAAGTTAGGGACGAACTTAAACGAAGCCTCACGCCACCCTTTTGAGTGCGAGACCTCGTACGATAATCCGTGTAACTCACTAACCCTCTTTGCCGAAGCCAGGGCTAAGAGGAAGACCATTTTGAGGGTGAGCTCCTTATCCAGGATGTCCTTGAGGGGCTCGAAGGGCGGTTCTGACAGGGCTTTGAGTACTATGGCTAGGACCCACTGCGGTACCCTCACTTCTTGTGGGGAGCATGACTGCTCAAAGCTCCTGATGAGCATCGAGATGTGACGGGAGGCTCCCAAGTCAATGCCCTTAAGGAGGAAGACTTGACCTAATGCTGCCCGTACTCCTTTTATTGCTGGAATGGAAGAGCCCATATCGTCTCTGAGATACACCAGGAAGTCCGCTACGTCGTGGATCGAGGCCCCCAAGGGTTTGATATTCCGGGAAGCGCACCATTTCGAGAAGACTGCCCATTTCGATTAGTTAGACTGCGATAGAGGAACGCCTTGAGTAACCCGACATCCTCGCCGCGGTCCTCGATGAATATCCATCTTTCTTCAGAAGCCGCTCGATAACCTCCACGTGTGAAGGCGGAGGGACCGAGGGTTTTTGTGAAACCTTTGGAAGTGGGGCTGACGTAGAAGGTCTGGCCTGTCCGGGAGCGGCCAAGGAGGAAGAAGGGCCAGTTCTTTTAGGTCTGCGAACCACTCCCTCTCCGGCCACCAAGGCGTGACCAAAGTCATCTGAAGGTTGGTTGTTGTTCTTACTCTGTTGAGGACTTGCCGTATCATCCCGAAGGGGGGGAAGGCGTACACATCGAGGCCGTCCCAAGGGTGTTGGAAGGCGTCCTCGAACGCCGCTGACGGATCTGGGACTGGAGAACAGAACACGGGGAACTAGGCGTTCAGACGTGTGGCGAAAAGGTCTACTACTGGGGAACCCCACTTCAGTATGACTGACTGAGCTATCCTTGGGTGTAGAGTCCACTCTGACCCTATTACCTGGCCTACTCTGCTGAGGCCGTCTGCCAGGACGTTCTTCTTTCCCGGGATGAACCTTGCTGTGAACTCGATCCCTTCTTCTGCAGCCCATTCTAGAAGTTCTGTCGATAACGCGCATAGTTCTTTCGATTTCAGAACCCCTTTCTTCTTTACGTAGGCTACTACTGTGGCGTTGTCGCACATCAACGCCACTGTGTTTCCCAGGAGGAGATTAACAAATTCTTGACTCGCCCTCAGCCCCGCCATCATCTCTAGAACGTTTATGTGGTGCTTCGCTTCTTCGCTCGACCTTTGTCGAGTAGGTGAGCCCCCCAACCTTCCTTCGACGCATCCGTAAACAATAGGACTTCCGGAGGGTCGGGTGCGAAGGGCATCCCCTTCTCGGTGTTCATCCTGTCGTGCCACCACTGCAAGACTACCTTCGCTTCTGGGGAGACCGGAACCACCTTGTGGGGATTTCTCCCTTGGGTCCAGTGTTCCTTCAGGTTCCACTGTACAGCTCGGAGTTTGAGTCTCCCTTGTGGCACTAACTTTTCTAAGGACACTAGGTGGCCCAGCAGCCTCTGCCAATCCTTGGCCCTCCTGGGTTGGTCCAACAGGAAGGGTTGCAGAACTCTCTCCAGGTTCTCCAATCTCTCCAACGAGGGGAAGGCTCTCACTAGTCGGGTGTCCAGGACCATCCCCAAGTAGGTCATCCTGGTGGAGGGACTCAGTTGGGACTTCTCTCAGTTGACTGTGATGCCCAACTCCTCGCAGAGACGAAGCAACTTCGCGCCCTGCTCCTTCAATTCTTCCTTTGAGGCTGAAAGAAGCAACCACTCGTCTAGGTATCGGATCAGATGGATGCCCTGCTCGAGTGCCCATACGGAGACCGTCGTGAAGACTCTTGTAAACACCTGAGGAGCCGTCGACAGGTCGAAGCAAAGGGTCTTGAATTGTAGCACTCTGGTATCCCACTTTATCCTGAGAAACTTCCTGCTGGAGGGGTGAACGGGGATTTGGAAGTAGGCGTCCTTGAGATCCAGGGATATCATGAAGTCCCCTTCCCTCAAGGTGGCCAACACTGTCTTTGCAGTGTCCATCTTGAAGTCGGTTTTCGCCACAAACTTGTTGAGGGCCGACAGGTCTATTACTGGCCTCCACCCCCCTGTAGCATTCTCCACCAGGAAGAGCCTGCTGTAGAACCCCGGGCCGGGATCTTCGACTAGTTCCAACGCTCCCTTGGAGATCATGGACGACACTTGTTCCTGCAATGCCGCCCATTTCAAGGGGTCCTTGGGTATCAACCACTCTGCCTGAAGGGCTGGAATGAGAGGGGGAGGTTCTGCTAAGAAGGGTAGTCTGTAACCTTCCCCTCAGGATTGTCACCGTCCAGGGATCCGCACCGTAATCCCGCCATGCTTGCCAAGAGTGTTTGAGGCATCCCCCTACTTGAGGCTCCTGTAGGAGTAGGGGGCCTCGCCTCCTATCTCCTTCTGGAGGGGCGGCCAGACCGACCTCTTCTTGAGTTCCGAAGGACGGTCTAAAGTTTGACTGAGGTGCTGTGGTACCTCTACGGGAGGCTGAGTTGCTTGCAGCCAGGGATCCGAAGAAGCCTCTCTTCTAGGTTGGGCCGGGGATGAACGGGAAGGGTGAGGGTTGTCCACGGAGGGTCTCCTGTGTGGTGGGCGTCTCATTGGGGGAGGCCTATGGTCTCCCACGTCCTTTATCTTCTTCACCCTTTCCATCGTCTCTTCCACTATCTTAAGGGGAAAGATTGCCTCGTCCCAGACCGAGGAATTTCTCAACCTTCTCGCTTCCCGTTCAGGGAGTTTCCTCGCCAATTTGCTGAGAATTGTATCTCTCTTCCTCAGGACCCAATTGGTAGCCTGGGAGAGAGATTGGTAAGATAAAAATTTTAGGGCTTTGCCCCCTGAGCTAATCAGCTCTCTCAATAAGGCTTGGTTCTCTGGTAGGGACAGATCATGAGAAGACTGATAGCCTACCAACGTGCAGGCCCACCAGTCTAACCAGGAGGACACGTAAACCAAGTCCTGGGCCATGTCCTCCATCATGGAGGTCTCTGAAGGGGAAAAACACACCGGGGCCGTGGATGCTCTGTCTTTAGCGGCACCCTGGTTCAACGTGGTGATGGCTGTCTCCGTTGCGCGGGGTCCTCCTCGACGACCTTCTGGCACGTAAAATCTCTTCTGCGCCCTTAGTCCTGGGAGCAGCTTCGAGGCACGTTGACTCCTAGGGGCGTCTGCCAGGACGTCCAAGAATTTGTCTAAATGCTCCATACCCAGCTTTACGTCAGGAGCTAAGGGTAGAGCTAAGGAGGGCTTTTGTTGTATTGGATTCTCCACCAGCCTGCTAAGTCCGGAGAGCCAGGTCTGTTCTGTGGTGGGCATGGGTTCATCCAGCCGATGGTGCCGCCTTATGAGGGCCAACACCTTTCGATAGGAGATGTCATCGGATGAGCACTCTCCTCCTTCAACCAGGGCCTCCGTCACCAGTCCCTCCGCATGAGTATCATCGGTGACGGTGGGGGGGGGTAACGTTGGACGGGCCTGCCCGTGTCACGGGCGGACCCGCAGAGGCGAAGGTATCCGTCATGGGATTACCTTGCCCTGCGGGGTTTCTCGCATCTGTGGGGATATCCCTGGCTGTAGGGCGCCCTTGGAGCTTAATGAAGTCAGCCAAGGAGCCCGTGGCTGGCGCTACGCCATCCACCTGATGGAGCGCCTCCCTTCGCAGAGTAGATGCAGCGGAGGCCTTCGTCGACTTAGGCGCATCACGGGGAGCTTGGATAGATCTCCCTTGGTGGGGTTCTGGTCCGTAGGAGGAAAAGGCGGGGCGAGACGGTGAGGACGAGGCTCTAGGGAGCCACCCGGAAGCGGCCGCGGCTGTGGTGACCTTAAACAGCTTGCTCCGGGGCACCGTGATGTTCACCCAATCCCTCGACTTACTCCTCTTAGCCTTCTTCTTAGATGGTCTGGACTCCTCCTTATTCTGTCTTGAACGGGAGCGGGACTTCTTCTTTTTCCGGGACCTCTTGCGTTTCCTCCTTGAGGAGCTGGTTTCGTCCTCCAATGACGAAGAATCCGCGGATGAGGAGAGGGAATCAGCTGAACCACCTGAGACGTCCAATTCCGCAGGGGGGACTCCATGATGAATTTCTGGTGCCGCAGGCTGCAGGAAGACGGGCGGGAGCATCGCCGAGGGCGGCGGGGGGGAAAGAGGAACCTTCTTCCGGGCGAGCCAATGGTCAAACTCTTCTTCTAGCCTGAAGGGTGACCTGCAGGGTGTTCTAGGGAGATCCCAAATGGCGGGGTCCGAATTCGACGAATGACCTTTCTCGGCATCCCCCCCGGCGGCCGAAGTACCTGAAACACATACCCAAGATGCAGGGGAAGAGGTAGTACCCGACTTCCCCCCCCCCCACATAGGGTCTTCAGTAGAGACGGGCCCTGCGGGCACCAGGACCTCGTCTCCCACACACACTCCCGCACCTCCCTCAGGCCCCATACATGCCTGTATCACATCAGCAGCTTTCCCCACAGGTAATTCAGACTCCTAGGGAAGGACAATGGGCCGCTTCCCCGCAACGGACTTACCTCGTCCCATACTCTGGGTAGGGAAAGATGGAAGGGAGCCACGTTCCGACGAGGCATCTGGACCCACTGGATTTCGCCCCAGGACTCGCACTCCGAACACGTGGCGGTAGGGGAGCATACCTTGCCCCTACATGACGAACAGCGCGAGTGTGGGTCAACCTCGGGCTTCGAAAGGAAAGCCCCACAAGACTTACCGGCCACAGGCCCAGGGCAACGGTGGGGATGCTCCATAATGAAACACTAACACACCAAGAGACACAGGGACACAGAGGAGAGGGGTAAGGATACGGACACAGGTACCACGTGGTGTACACAAAGGGTCGGGGACACAAAGGGTCGCACTGGGTAAGAGAGAGCGTGGCGAGATGTGAATCACGTCACGACCAGAAACTTACTGAGGAGCATGACCTGAGCTAGCACGCTATCCGACCCCGGGTCGCCTCAGGGCGCGTATCACTCCGCCTGAGGTCACCCATAGAAAATGGGAATGGGGTAAACTACACAAAATTCTGGTTGGTTGGGAAAGAGTTAACAGTAACTCCTAAGAAAGTAGTTCTAGGTAAGTACTGTGTGTTGGAACAGTCACTTTTTTTGTGTGGGAAATGAAGGATGGTACTCTGTTATGAAGATTAATATGAAAAAACCACGTTTTCTATAACATATTCTATTCCGTCAAAATCTCATTAACTATATAATATTTCAACAGCACCTCAGGAAACAAGGCTAGAAGGAATTCAACCATTAGTTAAGTCTATAAAAGCAGGATCAGAGAGATCGAACACAATGAGGATCAATACACTTAGAAATACTGAGGTTAGTACTTATCAACAACCTGAGGCATGGTGGAATTTAACTTGGAAAGTTACCACTTCAAGCACTAGTGACAAAAATATGACTGAGAATTAAGAGACTGCACCTTTTCTTTTTTTGGGGGGATATAAAGTATCAACATGCTAATTACTGTATAAATGTAATGGTTATCTGAGATTGTTTGGTTAAAATTCATTCAATAATTGCTTTACTACCATGTTCAGAACCATTTCGAACATTTCAGGTATGTGAACATATTTTACATTTACATACAGTTCAAGTGTGAAGATAAGGGAATCTCTCTTATATTGGATATACATAATCAACACCAAATTACTAATGCAACAAGCAAATCCATACACTAAATTAATTCAAACCAGATACAGGCAAAATGGAAAAAGAAAACACAAGGGAAAAGTAAAAAAAATTAACATAAATATGAATCATCATCAGAAAACCCTCACTATCAACTTACTGAACAAGCAATCTCAAATAACATCAAATTGATTTCCAATGAAATGTTATTTTCATTAGTAAAATAAATTTTTGAATATACTTACCCGATAATCATGTAGCTGTCAACTCCGTTGCCCGACAGAATTCTACGGAAGGGATACGCCAGCGATCGCTATACAAGAGGGGGGTGTACTCACAAGCGCCACCTGTGGCCAGGTACTGCAGTACTTCTTGTTGACACCACCTCAATTTTTCCTCGGTCCACTGGTTCTATGGGGAGGAAGGGTGGGTCAATTAAATCATGATTATCGGGTAAGTATATTCAAAAATTTATTTCACTAATGAAAATAACATTTTTCAATATTAATCTTACCCGATAATCATGTAGCTGATTCACACCCAGGGAGGTGGGTGAAAACCAGTGTACATGTATATCAAGAAGCTAAGTATCCCGTATTTCATATTATCAGTTATTCAAAATAACAATGAAATTATAAGTACCTGGTAAGGAAGTCGACTTGAGCCATTACTCTGCCTTAAATAAGTTCGTCTTCCTTACTGAGCGCAGCGTTTCTCTTAGGAGGCTGAACAACTCTAAGGTGCTGAAGTATCAAGGGCTGCAACCCATACTAAAGGACCTCATCACAACCTTTAACCTCGGCGCTTCTCAAGAAAGAATTGACCACCCGCCAAATCAACAAGGATGTGGAAGGCTTCTTAGCCGACCGTACAACCCATAAAAAGTATTCAAGAGAAAGGTTAAAAGGTTATGGGATTATGGGAATGTAGTGGCTGAGCCCCCGCCTACTACTGCATTCGTTGCTACGAATGGTCCCAGGGTGTAGCAGTACTCGTAAAGAGACTGGACATCTTTGAGATAGAATGATGCGAACACTGACTTGCTTCTCCAATAGGTTGCATCCATAACACTCTGCAGAGAACGGTTCTGTTTGATGGCCACTGAAGTAGCCACAGCTCCCACTTCATGTGTCCTTACCTTCAGCAAAGCAAGGTCTTCTTCCTTCAGATGAGAATGTGCTTCCCTAATCAGAAGCCTGAATAGTAAGAAACTGAGTTCTTAGACCTTGGAAAAGAAGGTTTCTTGATAGCACACCATAAGGCTTCTGATTGTCCTCGTAAAGGTTAAGACCTTTTTAGATAGTACCTAAGAGCTCTAACTGGGCAAAGTACTCTCTCCAGTTCATTCCCCACCAAGTTGGACAGGCTTGGGATCTCGAACGACTTAGGCCAAGGACGTGAAGGAAGCTCGTTTAGCAAAAACCGAGCTGCAAGGAACATGTAGCCGTTTCAGATGTGAAAACAATGATCCTGCTGAAGGCGTGGATCTCACTTACTCTTTTAGCTGTTGTCAAGCACACGAGGAAAAGAGTTTTTAATGTGAGGTCCTAAAAAGAGGCTGATTGGAGAGGTTCAAATCTTGATGACATAAGGAACCTTAGGACCACGTCTAGATTCCAGCCTGGAGTGGACAACCGACGTTCCTTTGAGGTCTCAAAAGACCTAGGGAGGTCCTGTAGATCTTTGTTGGTGGAAAGATCCAAGCCTCTGTGGCGGAAAACCGCTGCCAACATACTTCTGTAACCCTTGATCGTAGGAGCTGAAAGGGATCTTACTTTCCTTAGATGTAACAGGAAGTCAGCAATCTGGGTTACAGTGGTACTGGTTGAGGAAACTGCATTGGTCTTGTACCAGCTACGGAAGACTTCCCCTTGAGACTGATAGATTCTGAGAGTGGATGTTCTCCTTGCTCTGGCAATCGCTCTGGCTGCCTCCTTCGAAAAGCCCCTAGCTCTTGAGAGTCTTTCGAAAGTCTGAAGGCAGTCAGACGAAGAGCGTGGAGGTTTGGGTGTACCTTCTTTACGTGAGGTTGACGTAGAAGGTTCACTCCTAGAGGAAGAGTCCTGGGAATGTCGACCAGCCATTGCAGTACCTCTATGAACCATTCTCTCGCGGGCCAGAGCGGAGCCAACCAACGTCAGCCGTGTCCCTTTGCGAGAGGAGAACTTCTGAAGTACCCTGTTGACAATCTTGAACGGCGGGAATGCATACAGGTCGAGATGGGACCAATCCAGCAGAAAAGCATCCACGTGAACTGCTGCTGGGTCTGGAATCGGAGAACAATACAACAGGAGTCTCTAGGTTATCGAGGTAGCGAACAGATCTATGGTTGGCTGACCCCACAGGGCCCAAAGTCTGCTGCAAACATTCTTGTGAAGGGTCCACTCTGTGGGGATGACCTGACCCTTCCGGCTGAGGCGATCTGCCATGACATTCATACCGCCCTGAATGAACCTCGTTACCAGCGTGAGCTTTCGATCTTTTGACCAGATGAGGAGGTCCCTTGCGATCTAGAACAACTTCCACGAAAGAGTCCCTCCCTGCTTGAAGATGTAAGCCAGGGCTGTGGTGTTGTCAGAGTCCACCTCCACCACTTTGTTAAGCTGGAGGGACTTGAAGTTTATCAAGGCCAGAAGAACCGCCAACAACTCCTTGCAATTGATGTGAAGTGTCCTTTGCTCCTGACTCCATGTTCCCGAGCATTCCTGTCCGTCCAAAGTCGCACCCCAGCCCGTGTCTGATGCGTCCGAGAGGAGACGGCGGTCGGGTTTCTGAACAGCCAAAGGTAGACTTCCTTGAGAAGAAAGCTGTTCTTACACCACGCAAGAGAAGACCTCCTCTCTTCGGAAACAGGAACTGAGACCGTCTCTAGCGTCATGTCCTTTATCCAGTGAGCAGCTAGATGATACTGAAGGGGGGGGAGGTGGAGTCTCCCTAACACGATGAACAGGGCCAGCGATGAAAGTGTCCCTGTTAGACTCATCCACTACCTGACTGAGCATCGGTTCCTTCTCAGCATGCTCTGGATGCATTCTAGGGCTTGGAAGATCCTTGGGGCCGACGGAAAAGCCCGAAAAGCTCGACTCTGAAGATCCATACCCAGGTAGACAATGGTCTGGGATGGGACGAGCTGAGACTCCTCAAAATTGACCAGGAGGCCCAGTTCCTTGGTCAGATCCATAGTCCATCTGAGAATCTCCAGACAGCGACGACTTGTGGGAGCTCTTAAAAGCCAGTCGTCTGACGGAGCCGGACACAAGATCATGGTACTGCTGCACAGTCTGTGAACTGTCAACCATGGGGAAGCGAGGAAGTACAGTGACAACCCGAAGCTGTCTAGACTGTCTGGGTCGTACAGACAACTCCTTATCGGGTTGCTGAGGTTGCCGCACTGCGTCACAACAAGTCACTTCTGCTGGTTGTTGAACGTCTTCCCAGTGACACACTGACTCCGTAAACAAAAAATCCTCTAACAAGGACTAAGCTTGGACTGCATGTCTTGCAACACAGCTCAAGGTCTATGGGAGCAGGTGTGGTAACAGACGGGGTTAGCGACTGAAGTGGAACCATTACCTTCCCTGGAAGCATGTTATGCTTAAATAAAAGTCCATAGGAGGCTACGCAGCTAAAGGCTCCTCTCCAAATGACAGAGTCCTCAAGGGAATATCAGAAGGAGGGAGAAAAGCACTTTCTCATCTACAGGGACCATATCCGAGAAAAGCTAAGTTCTCTCAGTGAGGGTTTCACTGGTGCAAAAGCAGCAGACTAGAAGGCAACGTTATGAAACTGCTTGACAGTCTAGTGAGTTGGCAACAACCAAAGATGTGTGACTGAGAAGCATGCGGTAAGGTATGCAGAGCATGCTGTATGCAGAGCATGCTGTATGTAGAGCATGCTGTAAGGTAAGCAGAGCATGTTGCATGGCGTGTAACATTTCTCAGAAATTCCATGACCAGTGCTAGATTGAGTAATATCGCATTACTGTCCATTGAAAGTGCACGTGCCGAGGGAATTGATTTAGACTGTTTTGTTGATGAATTTGATAGCCGGCATGATAATCGTAGAATTAAGCTGCACTAAATATACGTACTATAATCTACTTCACCTCAGGAAAGGGAAACTCGCCCTGTTGGCAACACTGCATTACTTCATGCATGCTTGTATGGGGTTTTAATATCAACATAATATTTACATTACATTCATAACTCATGATTCATTTTTGTTTTGAAGATATTTTTGCCATATTTTGCGATTTTGTTAAAAATATATTGCAAGGAATACATATATATATTTTTTTAAATAAGTAATACGAATAACCTCCATTATCATAATGTTTGTGTAGGCATACATGTATATGATTACAAATGCAAGTTATGAAAGTAATGAGGTGTTATTATTGTCATTTGTTATTTCAAAGTTGAATGGGAAGAGGCTCAAGTTGAGGAGAAAGTGGCAGATGCATGCGTTGAGGTGGCTGACTCATAGCATGAGGTTCCTGCCTCAAGAGTTGCGCTTGCCTCAAGGGTTGAGGTGGCTGCGCAGAGAGAGGCTCTTGACTCACGAGTTGAGGTTCTTGAGGTGTGAGCTGCGAGAGTTGAGGTAGCGGCTGCGCAGAACGCAGTTCCTGTCTCACGAGTTGAGGTTCCTGAGGAGCTAGCCTCAAGAGTTGAGGCTCTCGCCTTGAGGAAAGTTGAGGTAGCAGCTGCGAGAGCTGAGGTGGCTGCCTCAAGGATGGTAGAGGTTGTCGTACCTCAAAAGGTTTAACTGCAAGAAAATCTTGCCTCAAGGCATAAGACTCCTGCTCCCATTGTTGAGGTTGCCTTAAGGAAGGTTGAGGGTGCTGCACAACGCTGGTAACTGGCAACTCCGAACGCGGTAAGGTAGCTTGAGGAACCTCAACTTCGTACGCCTGGCAGACTGGACTGCGGTGAGGCGGAGCGTTCGCAGGAGGAGGTGTAACCTTCTCAGCCTGAAACTCACGCATTAAGACCGCAAGCTGCGACTGCATGGACTGCAGCAAAGTCATCTTGGGATCAGCCTTAACAGAAGATGAGGTCTGTTGAGGCATCGCCTTACCTCTCTTAGGAGGTGTGCAGTCACCTGATGACTGCGGAGAGTCAGAGCTAACCCTGCATCCGGGTTGTTGAACTCTAGAGGTCTGGACTTTACGTTTAAGAGGTCTTGAGACCTGAGTCCAGCGTTTTCTCCCCGAAATTTCTTCTGCAGACGAGCAAAATAAGGGCTCAATCGTCTGCGGGTGGGAGTGACGGTCTCTGTAAGACACGCCCGCAACCACCGAGGATACTTCTGTGCGCCGATCAAGGCCTGCCGAACCCTTTTGCCCTTCGACATTGCTTCTCCCCTGGGCTTGGGAGCTTGCAAGAGGTCCCGGACTGGGAGGACGACTGGCACGCACAGAAGTACCCTCACGCACAACACTGACACACTTTGCGCTAATCACTTATCACTTTTGATTTTCTGTTTGCACTTATTTCACTGAACTCGAAACTTTAAGTGGTTTGTACCTGAAACACGCAATTCTATCCTTCCTTAAAAGTTAGTAATTGCGAAAACAGAATTACAATGTAACAGAAAAATCTAATGAAAGATAAATAATTCAGTGGCTGGAAAGAGACTAAACACTAGATCAAATAAACTACGTTTAAAATCTCTCACCGCATAAAGCTTGAGAACAAGAATAAAACTCTAGAAACGTTTATCTTCTTCCCCTAAAGAGACTAGGGAGAAGAGCAAAAACGATAACAACGTTACTCGCTTGAACGAAACGTTTATCCAGCTCTCTCTCCCTCCGTCTCTATCTCTCTCTCTCTCTCTCTCTCTTGACTTAGAACCTGAGAGAAGAGCCCAATCATATATATCGTTAAAACATATTATTGTTAAAGGAAAAAAACTGAAATATTTCCCAAATAAAAAGTTCCTTTATTAGAATTAAAACCATTAAGCTAAGAAAGAATGAAAAAAACGCTAGAAACGGTTACTCTTACTGCAACGTGACACCGTGAAAATTCTCTCTCTATCGTAACGATAGAGCGCAAGTTGAACGTTCTGAACGTCAACAACTGCAGAGACAAAACAAAACGTTAGTTCAACTTTGAAAACAGTACGAGACTATCAAAGAAATTCTTTCAAAAACATTAAAATAGCATAATATGTTAACAGGAAAAACCGAAATGACGGGCTCAATGTTAATTAACTTCGGTACCAAGAAAAGACCGCCTACTATTAGGAAAGGTCGAATATAAACAAATATAAAAATTAATTTTAATAAGTTTATAATAAAAGGAAGTTAATCGAAGAGGCCTATAAAAGGCGGAGAGATATAAAATAAATCTATAACTTTTGTTAAGCAAAATTAAGAAAGAGAGTCTATACTCTCTTAGACACCAACACTTCCGTCTAAGGGAAGGGTCGGCCATTTAAAAGTGAAAGAGAGTTCATACTCTCTTCGTCACCATAATTAATCAAATTAATTCCAAAAGCTAGCTAAGCTAATGATAAAACTTCCTGAATAGCGAAAGCTAAACTCTAGAGCAAATACATCACCAAATCGTGAGCAAAAAACTCCAGAATCAACAGCGTATCCATGTAGGTCTAGCCGGAGGCACGACAGAGGAAAAATTGAGGTGGTGTCAACAAGAAGTACTGCAGTACCTGGCCACAGGTGGCGCTTGTGAGTACACCCCCCTCTTGTATAGCGATCGCTGGCGTATCCCTTCCGTAGAATTCTGTCGGGCAACGGAGTTGACAGCTACATGATTATCGGGTAAGATTAATATTGAAAAATCCCTGTCAAAAGACAATCATATTGCTCAAGAACCATAAACTTGAAAATCATGTGCATCTCCTGCTATCATAAATCCAAATCACATACTCATTAAATAATAAATCATTCTTTCCTAAAATCCAGAATTATTGTAATATATATGTACAGTTTGCATTCCAAATGGACTAACACTAAACTACGGTTAGACCATCCCCGCATTACTGATTTGATTTTAGCTCTTGCACAGCCATTAGTCATATCTTCTTTAACAACTATGGGCAGAACGAGCTGGGCTAAACACTTCACGCTCCTCACCATAAACAAAAAAGACAATATACTTATTTTACCAACCTTAAAATCAACTCCATCTTTGTTATGATAGGAAATTATGTCATTTGTGATGGTTGAGGTCAAAGTCTCGACATCATCACAAAACTGGTGGGAAAACCTCATTTTGCGGAGAGTATCTTGGCGCCCTGTTCTGGCAAGGTGTTCCATCATTGACTTTATCATCAATTCAAAGAAAAACCTGTAAAAAGATTTGATTAAATATACTTTACTCGCTTTTTATAATAAAGACAACAGTTCAAAATCCTTTCTGCTACTAATAAAGGATTAAGATTAGGAAATTATTTAAATGTATTACTCAGTAAGTCATTAGTACTAACAATACAGAACAGTATTTCCTGAGATTTACTCTAGAAAGAAGACACAATAGCGAGAATTTTGTTAAACTATAAAAGTCCTGATACAAATCAATTTTCAAACTCAAATCTATGGCACCACAATTACAGCTATGTTGATCTGGTACCAACATTTTCCAACTAGGCAATGATACGTCTTGAAATTTATATCCTTTTTGTTATCTCTCTATGTAGTTTATTCTTTTCTCCATTTTTTTCCATAAAGGACTACTTTTCCTATTGTACCACTTGGGCTTATAAGCTCTGCTTATGTTACCAATAGTAATAAATCACATATTACTTCTGTTATTTATATTAACAAGTCTTTTTTATGCTCTGCAAATTTTTATTCCAAGTTTTTCCATTCAGCGTTATTTCATCTTCAATGTACATACAGTAATACCTTGAGATACAAATATAATTTGTTCGTCCCGAGCTCTTAAGTCAATTTGCTCGTATCATAATTCAATTTTTCCCCCAAAAAAAACCTGAAAAAAATTTTATCCATTCCAGTTCTCTAAATGAACCTAAATCAATAATAATAACAATGGAAAAAACATGTCTTTCATTGTTATATTGTACACAAACACACAATGATGAAATAAATGATTAATGTGATATGGACTAAAATGTGGTTTTATTAGGAATTCTTACCTTCAAGACGGACTATAGTGCTTAATGGTAATGTGTGCAGAGGAGGAGGAGGAGGAGGAGGAGGAGGAGGAGGAGGAGGAGGAGGAGGAATGTACCGTATTCATACAGTTCCTTATTTATAGCGTAACAAACTTAAAATTAACTTAATTGAATTTAGCTCAATTTCTTTACAAGTTTTTATTCTTTTCTACTTTTTTTACTTTTTTTATCGTTGATGAAACTCGGCTCATAATGGCAAGCCAACTCACTCCTGTTTCTCGATAAATTCATACTTCACCTCCATCGACATCATGCATTTTTTCTTCTCACAAGCAACCTTAACACTGGCTTTCTTAGAACCTATCACTTATTACAAAAAATATTCACAAATACAGTGAAAATCACAATAATAACACAAACACAACATGTGATATGCTCGGGAGATGAGTACAGAAGTTGACTATCACATGAAATGACGATGCGGGCTTAGAGCAATCTCAAGCGCTCGGCCATCTAGTGTCTGTAAGCATGCTTATATCTCAATACCTGTATTGTGATTGTATCTCAATGCAAAATTTTGATTGGAAGCTGGATAGTATCTTGAAATGCTCATATGTTGGAGCACTGGTATGCTGGTGTATTACTGCATTATAAAATTTTATTAATCACTTGCTGTTTTCTCACACTTGTCACCATTTTTTACTTAATCATGTTCTAATAATTACCAATATTTCCTAATCTGTTCATCATAAAAAAAAATGTTATTTTCATTTGACAAATTAATTTTCTTTCTCGACAAAGTTGCAAGATTTTCCAGTTTTCACCTTCTTTAAACATCATATTTTCAATTGGTCCCCTCATCATGCAAAAGGCCCTATAAAATATATTAATTTTCTTTATTCAGAAGATTTAAGAAAAATGCCATCCTTATTATTTCATATATTTCACTTTAAGATGTTTCTTTTTTTCTAATTTCTAGTGTAACATAAGATTAAAAATATCTTACAACATTTAAAGTAATAAAAGCGTATTTTTCCCAATGTCATGATTTCAGATTATAATCTTAATATACCATATTTGCATTGTGTTATTCGACATTATATTTCAAAAGGTGAAAGAGATAATACATAATTCAGTTTTTGGTTACTTGTTCTAATTCATAACATTCATCACTGGCCTTCTAGTAAGTAGAGTGCAGTGGTAATGTTCCAGCCTTACACTCACATAGACAGCAGATCAAACCCAACCTCGGCCCACAAGTTTAGGCCGTTTACTGGAAAGATCACTACTAATGTGGTGCCTGGGGTGGCTTTGCCCTGCTGATGTTTTGATAAGCATCTCTTCAAATGAAATAGAAACTAAAACCTTTAGCCTTTTAAAGTCACACGAGTCTGTGATCAGGAGATCCGGAGATCCACAGATACCTCAATGAATATCAAAAATTTTAAGTAATTTTTATTTTTCCTAACATACTTACCGAGAACTACTTTCTTAGGAGTTACCTGTAATCTCCTCTCTACCAACCAGAATTTTGTGTAGGGTACCCTAAAACCCGTTTTCTATGGAGGGCTATCTCGGGCGTAAGAGAACGTGCCCGAGGGTAGCTTTTGCGCTAGGTCGGGGTCCGCTTGGGTCGTGAGCGTCAGTAAGTTATTCGGATGTTGCACAATACTCGCAAGGGCAGAGAGGCACTCGGGGAAGGAAGGGAGGGCCATTACCCGAAAGTAGTTCTCGGTAAGTATGTTAGGAAAAATAAAAATTACTTAAAATTTTTGATTTGTTCCAACACGAATACTTACCTCGAACTACTTTCTTAGGAGACTTACACTTTAGGAGGTGGGAGTGCCTTTCTGACCTTCAGACCCAGTAAGCGGAAGCCAAGAGGCCGAGGTATAAACAAAACATACTAGGAAAACGGATGATAGGGTAACTACACAAAGAGCTCACGTTAGTGTCTAAGTACTCACCCTTTGAAGAACTTCTTCTGATGTTGAATAATCCAATAACGTAGTTGCGGAGAACGTGTTATCCAATGGTTACAAGAGGGTTATCTCCGATAAGGATAGGGAAAAACGGGGAATAGGGTGAAAGGGAACGAACCTGTGTCTCCCGGTTTGCTATCCACGATTGAGCCTGGGGCTTTTACCGTTAAATCACTTGGAGCGCGGAGATGACTGTTCCAATGGAGAACCCGTCTAAGGACTTCCTCGAGTAGTCCTTGAGGTAATGGGCAGTAAAGGTTGACTGGTTAGACCAGGTTCCTGCCCGAAGGATCAGACCCACTGCCATGTTTTTCTCAAAGGCTAAGGACGTACTCAGACCCCTGATGTCATGGGGTTTGGGGACGCCTGGTAAGGCCAGAGCTTCTTCCCTGTAGGCCCTGGCAATAACTTGTCTCAACCAGAAGGAAATGGTATTCTTCGATACCTGATTCTTAGTAACATCTGTGGAGACGAAAAGGCTCTTGATGCCTGGCCGGAGATGAGCCGTCCTTTCAAGGTATTTTCTAATGGCACGGACCGGGCATAATTTCAAATCCTCAGCATTCCCCGTCCTAGGGATAGCTGGCAGAAAGAAACCTTCAAATTTTGGATCCCAGACAGCTGGGTTCTGGATCTTCGCCACAAAAGAAGGAACGAACTTGAAAGATATTCTCTTCCACCCCCTCGAATGAGAGACGTCATAAGACAGCCCATGGATCTCCCCTACTCTTTTAGCGGAAGCCAAGGCTAGCAAAAAGACTGTCTTGAGAGTGAGATCCCTGTCTACGATATCTTTCATTGGTTCGAAGGGGGGGCCACTTAAAATCTTCAGGACCCTAGCTAAGTCCCACTGAGGCACCCTAACTGCTTGTGGGGGGCAGGACTGCTCGAAGCTTCTGACAAGCATCGAGATGTGCCTAGAGGAACCCAGGTCGATGCCCTTCAGGAGGAAGACTTGACCCAAGGCGGCCCACACTCCTTTTATAGCTGGGATTGACATTCCTATTTTATCCCTGAGATATACCAGAAAGTCCGTCCGCTATGTCTGGGACCGAGGCTTTGAGGGGTTTAATGTGCCTCGAAGTGCACCACTTCGTGAAGGAGGCCCACTTAGCTTGGTAAACCGCTGCCGACGACCTTCTCAGGTATAGCGACATCCTTTTAGCAGTAGCTGATGAATACCCCTCCTTCTTCAGAAGTCGCTCGATAGTCTCCAGGCGTGAAGACGTAGAGACTGTGGGTTGTCGTGAAATCTGAGAAAATGCGATTGTTGTAGAAGATCTGACCTGTCGGGGAGTGGCCACGGAGGTTGACTCGCCAGGTCTTTTAGGTCTGCGAACCACTCTCTCTCCGGCCACCAGGGCGCTACCAAAGTCATCCTTAAGTTCCGGGCAGTCCTTACTCTGTTGAGTACTTGCCTTATCAACGTGAAGGGGGGAAAAGCGTACACATCTAGGTTGTCCCACCTGTGCTGAAAGGCATCCTCCAAGGGCGCCTTCGGGTCTGGGACAGAACAATACACGGGAAGTTGCGCGTTCAGTTTGGTTGCAAAGAGGTCCATCACCGGGGAACCCCAACGTTGGATGATGAGCTTGGCTACTTCTGGAAGGAGGGACCATTCTGTCCCTACTATTTGACCCATCCTGCTGAGACCGTCGGCCAGCACGTTCTTTTTCCCGGGGATGAACCTTACTAATAACGCAACCTGGTTCGTTCTGCCCAATCCAGTATCTCTAGGGCGAGATGGCACAATTCCCTTGATTTCAAACCTCCTTGTTTCTTTATGTACGCTACCACTGTGGCGTTGTCGCACATCAACGCCACAGTGTTTCCCATTAGTAGATCTACGAAGTGTAGGCAAGCTTTCTGGACTGCCTTCAACTCTAGGACATTGATGTGTAGGTTCTTTTCCCCGTCCATCCAGGTTCCTCTCGCTGTCTCGTCGAGGAGATGGGCTCCCCATCCCTGGTTGGAGGCATCTGTGAACAGAAGTAACTCGGGAGGGTCGTTCGCGAAAGGCATCCCCTTGAGCGAGTTCGATCGGCAATGCCACCATTCCAGGGAGGGCATTGTGTTCGGCAGGACTGGGATTAGTTCTTGTTGCGAGTCCAGTTGGCACCAGAGGTTCTTCAGGTTCCATTGGACGGCTCTGAGTCTGATTCTCCCCTGGGGAACCAGTTTCTCCAACGACACCAGATGCCCTATTAGTCTTTGCCAGTCCTTCGCTCTCCTGGGTTGCCCCGACAGGAACGGACGAAGGATCTCCATCAGATTGCTTATTCTGTCTTCTGAAGGAAATGCTTTTCCCAGAAGGGTATCTAGTGTCATCCCCAAATAGGTCATTCTGGTGGAGGGGGATAGGTTCGATTTTTCCGGGTTGATCACGATACCCAGATCCTTGCAAAACTGGAGAAGTTTCATCCCTTGCTCCTTCAAGAGGTCCTTCGAGGAGGAAAGAAGCAACCAGTCGTCCAGGTACCGGATGAGGCGAATGCCTCGTTCGTGAGCCCACATTGAGACTATCGTGAAGACTCTCGTGAATACCTGGGGCCCTGTTGACAATCTGAAGCAAAGGGTCTTGAATTGCAGGATCTGGGTACCCCATTTCACCCGGAGAAACTTCCAACTCGAGGGGTGGACCGGAATTTGGAAGTAAGCGTCCTTGAGGTCTATGGTCATCATGTAATCTTTCTCCCTCAAGGACAGCAGGACTGACTTCGGAGTGTCCATTTTGAAGTCTGTCTTCCTTATGAATTTGTTGAGAGCCGACAGATCTATAACCGGCCTCCACCCCCCTGTCGCTTTTTCCACCAGGAACAGACGACTGTAGAAACCTGGACCTGGGTGTAGGATCTCCTCCATGGCACCCTTCTCTAACATGGAGGACACCTCCTCTTGAAGGGCGGCCCTCTTCAACGGATCCTTGGGTACCAGCCACTCCGACCGGATGGCCGGAATTAGAGGGGGGAAGGTTCTGGTAAGAACGGTAACCTGTAGCCCTCCTTCAGTACGGACACTGTCCAGGGCTCTGCTCCGTGAGCTTTCCATGCTTGCCAATATAGTCTGAGGCATCCCCCAACCTGAGGCTTGGGCAGGGATAGGGGGCCTCCCACTCTATCTCCTCCTGGAGGAGCGGCCTGAACGGCCTCTCCTGGAGGCAGAATAACCTGTCCTAAAGGAGGCTGAAGCTGCCGGGGCTCCTCTACGGGGGGGCTGAGGTGCTGAGGCCCAGGAGGAAGAAGGAGCTTCTCTCTTCGTCATGGTAGGAGAGGCCTGAGACGTTGCGGCACTGTCTGAGACTGACCTCTTGTGGGGCGGTCTCCTTACCGGCGTAGGACTGGACGTGTTTAATTCTTTCCTTTTAGACACTTTCTCCATGATTGCTTCCAAGTCCTTTAAGGGGAACAAGGAATCACCCCACAAAGGAAGGCTCCTCATGGCCCTCGCCTCTCTGTCTGGGACCTTCCGGGACACCTTCGCCAGGATGGTGTCTCTCTTGCGAAGCACCCAATTCTCTGTCAGGGCGAGGGACTGGTAAGTCAGGAACTTAAGAGTCTTGCCCCCGGAGGTGATAAGCTCCCTCAGGAGGCTTTGCTGTTCTGGGTCTGTAGGGTCAAACGTAGCTTGCACCCCTAATAATGTGGAAGCCCACCAGTCTAGCCAAGAGGAGACGTGTACTAGGTCCCTAGACATTTCCTCCATCATCGCAGCCTCCGATGGAGAAAATCACACTGGGGCTGAAGAGGCTCTGTCCTCCGAGGCGCCCTGCCCCAGAATGTCGAGGGAAGGTTTTACTTTGCAGGCTCCCGGCCGTCGTCCTTCTGGTACATAGACCTTGCTCTGCGTTTTGAGCCCCTGGAGCAACTTAGAAGAGCTCTGAGTCTTGGGGGCTACGGCATTACCTGCCACCACTCTATCCACGTGCTCCTGTCCCAGGACGAGATCCCGGGCTACAGGCAGAGCCAGGGAGGTTTTTGGCTGGGCAGGAGCCTGCATCAACCGGATAAGGCTGGACCTCCATAGTCCTCGTCGGTAGCCGCCGGTTCCTCGATCTTGTGATGCCTCCTGATTAGGCCAATTACTCTTCTATAGGCCGAATCCTCCGTCGGGGAACCCTCTCTACCGTCGGCCGAAGCCTCGGCTTGAGCCCGGGGAGCCGGGTCATCGGGCACTCCCACAGGGCGTCTTGGTCCTGGCACAACAGGCACTCCCCTGCAGTGGTACTGGTCCTCCCCGGCGGAGGTCTCCGCACCAGGGGCGGGGGTTAAGACAGGCATCGCCGAACCGGCGAGGACTAGTGTCCGATCATGTTCCCTGGGGGACGAGGACGCGGATCCCGTGGGCTGACCCGACAGCGGGAACCGTTCCTTCTGACCCGAGGGCCGCACCAGCTGGGCTGGTTCGGCCAGGCTGCCCGTAAGGAAGCGCGGTTCCCCCCGGTGGGCGGGGTGAACCGGAGGCTTCGCGGTCTTACGCCTGCCTGCAGAGGCCTTCTCGCGTTTCTCCCTGCGAGGGTCATAACCATGCTTGGAGGATGGTCTCCTTGGCGAGAAATCCCTGGACCGCCGGTCCGGGGAACACTGTATCTCCGACTTACGGGGTACGAAAACCCAATCGCCATCGGGTGACCTACTCCTCCTGTGTTTCCTCCGTGGAGAACGGGAGCGCCTCCTGCTGTACCTGGAACGTGATCTTGAGCGGGAACGCCTACTCCTGGACCGCTCCCTCCGACGCCGATGTTTCCCCCTGGCTTCTTCTCCCGACGAGAAAGACTCCTCCGAAGAGCCCGACGTCACTGTACCTACCGTACGGCGGGCGGGAGCGGGGCCCACGGGGGACTTCGCGACTCGTTGTGTACCCGAGGTAGAGGGTTGCAGGAAGGCTTCAGGAACTTCCGTGAGAGGGGTTGGAAACGAGGGTTGGCGCCCAACACTAGGGAACCAGGAATCCAGGCCCTCTTTCATCCGCATAGGGGACCTACCTGGTGTCTTAGGAAGCTTCCATCCGAAGGCATCACTCCCTACGGAACCTAACTTACCCTGGTTGTCGCCGCCTGCCGAAGAACCTGAAACACAGGCCCACGAAGGGGGCGAAGACACAGAAACAACATTGCTACACCACAAGGGGTCATCGGAGGAAACGTGCCCCCCAAGCACAAGGGCCGAGTCTCCAGAGCTCCCTGACACAGCACTACCAGGCTCCTCACTAGCCCGAGAAGGCCCCGCAACCCCCCACTTCACATTCACCAGACTCCTGGGGAAGAACGCTCGGTTCTTGCCCCACGATGGACTTACCTCGTCCCCTACTCTGGGTAGGGGAAGGAGAGACAGAAGCCCCGTCGGACCGTTCACTGGGCGACGGTAGCGGCGAAGAAACACTAGCTTTCCTGGGTGAACGCTTCGACGATTTATTTTTCTTCGTGCCGTAACGCACCCACTGAATATCACTCCAACCAACACACTCGAGGCACGTATCCGAAGACGAACAAACTTTGCCCCTACAGGAAGAGCAAAGGGAGTGAGGGTCCACTTCAGGTTTGGAGAGGAACGCTCCACACGATTTTCCGGCTCTAGGCCCAGGACAACGGCGGATCTGCTCCATAATGCACAAACACAAGACACAGGAACGCAGGGAATCAAAGGAATACACTTGGGAAGGACAAGGAAGGGTAGTAAACACACAGGAACACAAAGGATAAGCACAAGTTACCACGCGGTAAACACGTGGGACACACGCGGCGCACACAAAGGGTCGAGAGAGACGAGAGCGACGTGGTGACACGTCGCGACCAGAGAACTTACTGACGCTCACGACCCAGGCGGACCTCGACCTAGCGCAAAAGCTACCCTCGGGGCACGTTCTCTTATGCCCGAGATAGCCCTCCATAGAAAACGGGTTTTAGGGTATACTACACAAAACTCTGGTCGGTAGAGAGGAGATTACAGGTAACTCCTAAGAAAGTAGTTCGAGGTAAGTATTCGTGTTGGAACAAATATAAATTTGTTATTCTTAATATTATCACCATCAATTCTCATGAAAGCTCTACATTTCAACATTCAGGTCTTAATCGATACAATTTTTATATGATTTCCGAGGATTTTCTAAAAGTTTTTGTCCTGTCATTTCAACATCAGCTGTTCCTAATCCATTCTTATCATGCCCCAAATATCTCAATGTGTGAGATCTGAGTCTTGGTCCCCGCTTCCAAGCACCACATCTCCCTTAAATTCTTAATCTTAATGCATTTTGTCCACAATACTCCATTCCTGAATGTTAAAAATCTAGGATTAAAGCTTTTCAAAATGTCTTCTATCTTCTACTGTAAAACTTATTTCTCTGAACCTTTCCAGATGTTTATATTGCTTCATTCTGGAAGAACGTTAAGATCAAAGGGTAATGCTCTATGACCCCACGGGAAGTGCTCTAACCAGCCTAGAAATCGTATTGAATCATGTTATGTCCTTCCCCCTCTATATACCATCCGCAGGAGTGGGAGGGACATATAGGCTGGCACCTCGCCGCCATGGATTGTGCTGACTCCGCATCCAGCCACCTGTGGCTCGTGGGAAAAAGTGCTCCTTATCCCCGCTTGAGAGGTGAATATAAAGCCAACTTACACTATAACAACAATTAGTTAGCTAGAAACGTAGTCGGACAGAGTTCTGTAGAGACGTGCCATTGCGACCGTGTCATTCCTTTGAAACTTAGTGCTAATCCCCTTGCCTCTATTGAACTTAAAAACTAATTTAAGCTGTACTTCATAATTGATTCTTAACAATATGTCAGGTAGAGTCTAATCCATTCACTACTCAATTGACCAATTAACTTTAGTTAGCTGAAAAACTATTCAAAGTGAATTACTTAAACTGATATTGCATGTATTACACTGCCACGTTATTATGTGACAAAACAATCTCCGTTGGCAACGGTAATTTCCCTTTCCCAAGTCATCAATTTTATTTTATGATTTTAAGTCTACCCCATGCTGTATTGAAAATACCTTTCATTTAATTTATATGTCTTTATATATTTTGGCACGTGAATAAAAGGGCAAGACGGTTTTATTCACATTAATCCCTAAAAATAAAAAATTTCATGTTTTCTTTCCTTTCAAGAGACATACATTTCAAGTAAAATAAAGAGACAATCTACTGGTTAACAGCTACATTGATGGCTTATTCAAGCCAGAGATCCTTGTCTTTCAATTTCTGTGTTGACTTTAGATTGTCAGCAACCCATAACGACAGATTGTCCAAATTTAAGTTTTATAGCAAGTTTAAAGATTTTCTCTTCTGGATCTTTTAGTAACGTAAATTGTTCTAGGGAATCATTTCTACGCAAACATACCGTATTCTCTTAGGGTTTCGTGTCGGAGACCTTACAGTATTGTGATTTAAATAACTGTTGTGAAGAGTGAGAAGGACTCTTATGGACAAGTGTGATTCTATGGCTGCTGACCAAATCAAAGTTGAAATTGCATAAGAAAAAATTCTTTTAGTTTGGGGGAAATTCAGAGATTAGGATAGTTAACCATAGCGGGGATAATGACACACCAACACCGAACTCCACACAACATTTAACAAATCAAGTTTTAATAGTGTTTAGCCTCAATAGCTCATAACTACTTCAGCTTCTTTTGTTAAATCTCAGAAGTACAGTGAGTCTGCAAATAAAGGCAGTTATCCTGAACTAACATGTTATTTGACACCCTAACCTGACTTCTCAAGTAGGTTCTAGTGATTCTAGTGTTCCATTCACCATGGGTTCGGATGGTGCACAACACACTACAGATTCGAGATCCTTTTAGAACCTTCAGCTCCAAAACCCTCGCATACTTGCAATCCTAGCCACTGTTTTAAGCTACTGGGTTGCAAGGCAAAAGACCAGGTTGGTAGCCTGGATCTTAATATCCCTCCACTCAGTGAAGTAAGAGCTCTAAAACAACCTTGTACTTCCTACGTGGATGATATGTCATGCCGTATGATTACCTTAGACTTAGAGCAATGTATCTGATAAAGCTTTGGCCAAAGCTGATCAGTTGCATCATGTTTTGAATGGCAGAGTACACCGTTTGCTTGCAAGATCTGCCACTAGCTTATCATGGGTTAACTCTAAAAGGGTAAATAGCAGAATTTTACTGTATTGATGCCTCTACAGATATTTGGTTTACTGACTTTTACCCATAAAATTCATATAAAAAAGATTCCTATTTTTTTCTTACAATTAATACACGCACTAGTATAGTAATGAGATACTGTACTTCAGTGGTTAATGGCAAGAAGCCAGGTTCCTGACTTCTTGTTATCCTAGTTTCAAAGTTGAACTTTTCCTTGTCCTCTTGACATCACAAGTAAGTGGGTAGAAGGTTGGGCATGCACAAGAACGTTATAAAGGCAGTGAATATAGAGATGAAGTTGTTTGGCTTTCCAGCCGAGGACAATGACACTTCGAAGAGAGACATCCTAGGAACTCTGTAGAAAGACAACACCACCAGGAGATACTTCTTTAGCACCTTCTGGACAGTTGGATGCCAACTAAAAAGAAGGGTGGTGCTCTCCCCTTCAACTCGGCAGCACCAGACACTCCTTCCCCCTCACGAGGGAATAAACAGCAACAGGAATGCTGTCAAACAAGAACAAGAAAATATATAACTGCAAATTACAATGACAACTGTCAATCAGCTACAGTTATCAGGGAAACTGCAAAACCTTTCTTCTTTGTTAATATCACTTATACACAATGAACTGCCTATAATTATCTGAAAGAAAAAATTGAAAAAACAAATTGATGCTGCTGTGATTATGTCTGTGGCTACTCAGTGTGTCGGTGGGGAGATGGGGATTCCCCGCCACCCACCAGTAACTACCGACACCTTGTTATAAATTTCAACAGATGAGTTCCAGTTATGCTGAAAGATACTACTATTAAAGTAGGTTTGTATAAATGTAGGAATAAAAATCTGTAAAGATTATGACAGACTAATCAGTGCAATGTCCAACCTATTGTGTGAACAGGATATTATTGCATACCGTAAGTTTTTTCATTACCTACCAAGAATTTGCAAGTGCTTTCTCCCGTCCAATACCACTAGAGACAACCCATTGAAGTGCTACTTCTTCATGGCAGATCTTCCTTCCATGAGATCGCTGTAAGCTCAACAGGTTTTCATAGTTGCTACCTGCAAAATAGATAAAAGGTCTTTTGAAATGTTACTTTACCAAAATCTACATCCAACCAGTCTACAAGTGGTGATTACAAGAGTGCCTGAGCTTTTCCACATTTCACCTACATTTGTGAAACACTAGTTAACGAACCCTTTTACTACCGGGTTTCCTGTGCAAACTTTAACATTTTCCTACCATATAATGAAATATTCATCGATATGATTTTTTTAAATCTAAAGAGAGTTTAAAAACAGCAAGGGTTTTAAGTTGGAAGAGATATTTTGACCTTGAATTTCATCCTCACTTATGGAAAGGACGGCAAAGAAACTGGTGGTGGCAAGGCAATTCTATGATAATGAGCATTTCATCATCAAGCAGGAAAGAGTTAAATAAGATAATTCAATCATTTACAGAAATATAGTCATTTCCTCTTTTCACGAGGGACGCATTCCAGAGATGCAAAAATAAAGCCCAAGGAGCACCTATGCAACAAATTTTACATGTGATCAACAATACTCAACTATCAGTACACAATATACCTAGGATAAAAATAATAAAAAACAGCTACTACTGTAACCAGAGTCAGTAATCTTAAAACTAATTAATATGCAATAATCAGACAGTGTATTATTTACAGCATTTAAAGCCACTTGATACACCACCTAGATCTGTCATCTGCAGACCATAAAAATGCAAATGTGATTCTAAGAGGATACATGAACTAATGCTGCTTCCCCGGATAAAGCCATACAGAGTCACAACTGCAAATGGCTTAACTCATGAATAATAAGGACTTTTAAAAAATATATAAATTTCCCACAGGAGGAAAAAACTATCAAAAATGCAGTTTTGCAGCAACAAATCTCAACTGTTATTTGGCATTCATGAAACCTCAAAACACATTAATCAAAACAAAGAATAGAGTAAAGAAGGAAAATAAAAAAAAGCAATCATGCTCATAGCTCAGGCTAAAACTATGAAATTCACACATTATCCTTTGAAAGCATTAATGCAAATTTCATAGGAAGACATCTTTGTAACACCTACGTTTTTCTATTTCCTTCCAAAGAGTAACAATTTCCGGTAAATTGGGGGCAACTGGAAAAAATTAAATCTCATATAAGATTCTTCATATCTACCCAAACTACAAATTCCTTACAGTTAGAGGTTTCAAGACAAAATAAAATCATTGATGGAAATAGAAAAAAAAATTCAAACATGCATCGCCAAAAAAATTTAGGGTAATATCTTTTTACCTCTCTGTAAGGAAATGGTTTCTATAAACATTGTCCAAAAGGAAAACAACATACATCCAGAGCCCCTGCCTGAATAAATCCAGAAGAGGCCTATACGTACAATTTTATCGGAATTTAACAAAAAAAATTCAACAGGCATTTATCAGGACAATTTAAATACCAAAAAGTAATGGGTTCAGTAACAAATTCTTCTACCACATTAATAAGCGTAAACAATGCTTGTGATGACATTTGCCTAATAAAGTACTATATGGAAAAATAAAACAAAATTTAAAACAAAAAAGTGGTAATATACTTATGTATTTATACAGTATTTACATGATTTCCATAACCTTTAATCATTCTTCCCAAGTTGTTCTATAGAGTTCTGTTCCATTCTGGTTCCTTCTTTCTCTTTTGTCTTGTTTCTAATCACCCTTTAAATAATCAAATATAGCAAAGCCCTTGCACAAGGAAGCAGAAGTATGGGAAGTTAAATGTTAAAAAATATACATAAAGAGGAAAATTGAGAGATCACAAAGATTATTAGAGGGGAAATGAACAAAAGAATAATAAAATCTGTGGAACATCTCAAGATGTCAGGAAAGAAAGATGTTGAGCACTAAACATGACTGGAGATGGTGTCTTCTCAAAATGCATCAATAAGTTTATGAATGTAAAGTAGTCATAGAGCCATCTGATAAAAACCTAAAGGTACCTGCAACATTAGCACCATATTCTCCAAGTTTCAGAAATAGACCTAACACAGACGCTGTACTGTACTGAGAAACTGACAGTAAGAAATTATAACAGTAACCATAGTTACAGATGTGTTACATGAAATCAATATCTTATATTTCTATGACTCTTGCAGGGCTTATTGAAATATTATTTTCTAATGAGAAGTAAAATCTCAACCAGCATAAAATTGAAAGTTATACAACTAAGTATGAGAAAAAAAATTAAAGGAAAAATGCAAAGGCAATGCCGTTGAGGCAGATGGGACATTGAAAATAACACTGAGTGCCATTCACAACCATGTAAAATACACTGGATGTTGCGACCCCCTAAAATGGAAGAACAAAAATATTCTGTACATGTTTCCGGGATGAGATATTTATGCAATAATACAGCAGCTAACAATGGCAAGCTCCTTTCCAATCTAACCATCGGAAATGGTAAACAGTGGACAAAGAAAATGGGTTCAGACTAGATGAAAAATAAAGATCCAAAATTGGAAAAAGACAGGTTTAAGATTACACTGAGTTGAATAATACAGTGGGTGTCTTAAACATTTGTGACCTTTCTGTAATGCTGCCAATCATTGAAAGGTAAGGTAATATCATGAAGAAAAGGGGGTTTTACAAAAGCTGTTTAAATTTCCTTACTATTTCTGTTCATGATTGCACAATACACATTCTTTACAAAGGGGGACACACAAAAGGTCATATATACATATATAGTGTATGTATATATATATATATATATATATATATATATATATATATATATATATATATATATATATATATATATACAGTAGGGTCCCGAATTACACGTGTTCTAATTACGCGATTCCTCAATTACGCGATCGATAGTTTTTAAAAATTAAATTTCCTGTATCTGCGAGGAGCATTCTAAATCCGCGAGTCAAGCACCGGGAAGCGTAGGAAATCTATTGTTTTCTTAATTGTATTGGTGGGGGGGATGGTTTCCCGATGTCTGAGAAGGGGGGGGGGGGGAGAATGTGAGAGAAAGATTTCTGTTCAAACATTTTAAGACTAGTTTTGGATGAAAAAATGTTAAGGTTTGCCCATCTGTTGTGTGAACTTCTAACTGTCCAACACCTATATGTATAATATTACATATTTGTACTAATTAATTTTTATACTTCCGTTGTGATTATGGTGAAAAATCCTTATTCATTAAACTTTAAATTAAAAACCATCAAAATCAACAGTTCCATTTGAAATATTGAAAAGTTTCCAAAAAAAAATCAACAGAACAGTATCGTCATGGGAACACTTTTGTTGCTTTCGTGTCCAAGACTACCGCTATCATCCAGTAGTAGTGCGTTGTGCTCCGTTTCATCTAAATTGTTTGAAATTCTTTTATATAGTACTTTTGAAACCAAAAATTAAATTAAATAAAGACTATTTTATATCATGCTACTGCCAAACATGTCGCTACAACCAAACCCATTACTTTGTTTAGTACGTTCCATCGCCGATCATAACGAACTCGCTAACCAATTTTAACATCTGTCTATAGGTTAACTTTTGCGGCAAAAGATATCTTACCAGGTACTATGTAATAAACGGATTTTGAGCGAAGCGAAAAATCTATTTTTGGGTGAGATAGCCATGGCGTCCTGATGGAAGGTTCCTGTTTGGTAGCTTCCTTGGGTATAAGACTACTAAGATATTCCCAGAGAATTTAACCACAGGTTATCACAGAATTCTAACTTCTGGAGCGAGTATCTCAAAGGTTTCCCTTTAAGACATCGTAATACAACAGGGGACACGCATGTCTGAACGTGCCACATAGCTATCTTCACCCCGAACAGAGTTAATGCTTCGGTGTGTAAGGGCTGAGAATAGTTGGGAGCCGTTCCACAGCTAATCTCACTCGTGGCTACTACTGATACTCGAGACGTAAACAAACGGACGCCATTGCTCTGATGACGTCACGCCCGTCTTCATCCTGAAGCCAGTTGCTGCCCATCACCATGATACAATTGTGTAGGGTGGGAACAAAACTGGACGAAGTAGTAGGGAGGGTCCATCAGGACGCCATGGCTATCTCACCCAAAAATAGATTTTTCGCTTCGCTCAAAATCCGTTTTTTGGGCTCAAGCCATGGCGTCCTGATGGAAGAGTACCAGAGAATCAATGTATCGTGGTAGATTTTCCCCCAGTGTTAAGTGCCTAGGCATTGACAAAACAGCAAAGTAATCTTAGGTAAAGAACCATAGGAACGAAGTATCCTGCCCCCCATTGGTAGGAAGTTCCCATGGGCTATGCCGACGTCAAAGTGGTATTGAAGGGCTATTCATCCTGACAGAAGAACTTGAAGAACTTAGAGATGAAGCAGAATGTTTGATATTTGTATAGGAACATTCTGAATTAGACCAGTGGTGGTTGGGCACTGTGTATAGAGTTCATCTCTTGGTTATCAGAAGTAAGTATTCATGTAGGAACCTTACTGAGACAGGGTGAATATAATTTAGGATTAGACATCTTAAATTCTTCATGACCATAAGAAAGGAGGAATAAATAAAACTATGACAGTATGTATTTCATAGTAGGTAGGAGCTGAAAGAGACGCAAAAGTAATAAAATAGAAATTTTATTTCACAATGCAGAAATTAAATAATTTACAGCAAAAGTAAAGTTCATTTACAGTAATAATAATGTACATAGAAATAAAGGCTTGCTCTTGAATCTGAAAAGGAATTTCAGGATTAGTAGGTACTCGTTCTCGAGGAACGCAAGTCTTTAAACAACACATCATGCTCAAGGCATGCGGCACTTGTGTGACACTATGACATTTCACCTGGGATAAGAACAGTTATAAAAGCACTAAGTGTTTTTAGACATCACTATAAATCGCTCGAGGGTCAACATAGGCACCCGAAGAGTTAGAGTCCCAAGTAACTCACTGTTCTACGCAGAGTTAGGTGCAGGTTTCATAACACTACCTGCGGCTACCACAAAATGTTTGACTTCGTGCACTTGTTTCGCATAATGTTTAAAGAAAACTCGCGAGGACTTCCAGCCCGTAAAGTTTTTAAGGCTTTCAAAGTCCATGCTCTGAAAGAAGTTCAGAGAAGATGCCACTTTTCTAGGATCATGACCAGCGGGTGTACTGTTCGGATCCGCTCTGCGAATGAAGTAGGTGATTTTCGCTCTTAATTGTTTCAGTGACAGGTCGCTGCCCGATGTTTCTCCTTTGAAGAGTTGGCCTCCACCAAAGTTCGAAGTTCTGTGAAGATAGACCTTGAGACTCTCTACTGGACATAGAGAGACATCCTCCTTCAGGGGGCATATTCTCCAAGGGCCCCATCTTTTGGTGGGTAATTCGTTTTTAGCGAGAAACGTCGGATCAGGGGAGAGGGTCACTTCTCCTGAATCGGCAAACAGGATGTGTCCCTCTTCTCTTGATAATGCCACTATTTCACTGACTCGAGCTCCCGAAGCGAGAGCAAATAAAAATATAACTTTCCGAGTCAGATCCTTGAGGGGGCATGAATCGTTGTCCAAGTTGGAGGCGAAATGGAGTACCTTGTCTAGTGACCAGGAGATCGGTTTCGGAGGGGGTGCTGGGCGTAGGCGAGCACATGCTTTTGGTAATTTGTTGAAGATGTCGTTGGACAGATCAATTTGGAAAGCATATAGAATTGGTCTAGTCAAGGCTGATTTGCAGGTTGAAATCGTATTGGCTGCTAATCCTTGTCCATGAAGGTGAATGAAGAAGGACATACAGAAATCAATGGTGATTTCTTTAGGATTTTTAGCCTTGACAAAGGAGACCCATTTCCTCCAGGATGATTCATATTGCCGTCTCGTGGATTCGGTCTTGTATTCCTCTAGGAAGTCTAGACTTTTCTTCGAGATCCCAAACCTCTTCTTTGCGGCAAGGGAGAGAAAATCATGAGATGAAGGTCCTTGATTTTCGATGATGAAGCGAAGACAGTCGACTTCTGTACTTGTTGAGAGAGAACTGGGCCCGGGAGAGGGATCAGCTTGGGCTGCAGCTCCAGGACCAGGGGGTACCAGTTGCTCCGGGGCCACTTGGGAGCCACTAGGGCCGCTGTCCCTTTGAAGGTTCTCAGTTTGGAGAGGACTTTCAACAGAAGGTTGGTGGGAGGGAACAGGTATATCTTTGACCATCTGTTCCAGTCCAGTGACATGGCGTCCACCGCTTCTGCTTTGGGGTCCTCGTACGGGGCTACGTACAGAGGAAGTTGATTGTTGTCGCTCGTTGCAAAGAGATCTATCTGAAGTTCTGGGACTTGATGAGAGATGAAGGAGAATGATCTTGCGTCTAGAGACCATTCCGACTCTATCGGGTTTGTCCGAGATAGAGCATCCGCTGTCACATTGCGGAATCCTTGTAGGTGAACTGCAGACAGGTGCCACTTCTTCTTCTCCGCCAGACGGAAGATTGGGAGAAGCACCTGATTTATCTGGGGCGATCTTGAGCCTTGGCGATTGAGACAACGAACTACCACCGAGTTGTCTAGGGTTAGACGGATGTGGATCGAGGGCGGCGGGGATAACTTCTTCAGAGTTAGAAGGACCGCCATGGCCTCCAAGATGTTTATGTGGAACGTCTTGAATAGTGGAGACCAGGTCCCTTGAGCCTGTTTCAGGTGGGAGTGACCTCCCCAGCCTTCCAGTGAGGCATCCGTGTGGATGTTGAGTGATGGAGGAGGGTGTTGGAGAGGAATGGACCTTTTCAGGGCCTTTGCTTCCGACCACGGCTTTAGGAGGCGTCGAAGTCTGTTTGGAAGCCGTCTCTTGAGGTCTCTTCGAGCGATGGATGCCGAGCGTCTCCAGACTCCCGCGGCATCCTTTAGCTGTGCACGAAGCACTGGGTTTGTCACTGAGGCGAATTGTAGAGAGCCTAGAACTCGTTCCTGCTGTCGTCTTGAAATGCGTTTGGATTTCAGTAGTCGCTTGACAGACCCTGCTATTTCCTTCCTTTTCTTCTGGGGGATGGAAAGGCGGTGTGACTGAAGATTCCAGTGGATTCCCAACCACTGAAACTTCTGAGCTGGAGAGAGGCGAGATTTCTTCTCGTTGATCTTGAATCCCAGGTGTTCTAGGTACTGGGTAACTTCGTTGCAAGACTTTGCACACTCTTCGGGCGATGGAGCCCAGACTAGCCAGTCGTCGAGGTAGGCCATCACCTGGACGTTTCTTAGGCGGAGCTGTTGTACTATGGCATCCGCCAGTTTTGTGAAGATCCGAGGGGCCACATTGAGGCCGAATGGCATGGCCCGGAAGGCGTAGCTTTTCCTTTGGAGTCGAAATCCTAGGTAGGAGGAAGCGTGATGGTTCATTGGAATGTGCCAATAGGCATCCGCCAGGTCTATAGAGACCGTGTAGGAACCTTGAGGCAGAAGGGTCCTTATTTGTTGAAGCGTCAGCATCTTGAATTTGTTGTTCTCTATGAACTTGTTGAGGGGGGATAAGTCCAGAATGACTCTGAGTTTGTCTGAGTCCTTCTTGGGAACGCAAAACAGTCTCCCTTGGAACCTGGTGGACTTTACCTTCCTTATCACCTTCTTGTTCAAGAGGTCTAGAACATATTCTTCCAGAAGGGGGGTCGATTGCTGGAAGAACCGCTGGAAGATTGGGGGTGGTTGCGTCCAACTCCAGCCTAGACCGTTCTTGATGATGCTGTGTGCCCAGGGATCGAAGGTCCAACGATCCTGGAATTGGCGGAGTCTTCCTCCCACCGGAAGCACTTCATTGCTTCTGGTGTCCCGAGGACTTGTTGCCTCGGCCGCTAGCTCCCTTTCCTCCTCTACCTCTGGAGGGACGACGAGATGCGTCTCTGCTTGCACCCCTGAACGAGCCTCTACCTTTGGCATGAAAGGTAGTGGATGGTTGCTCAAAGGCAGGGGTGAAGACCGGTGACTGTGACAACACCGGTTGGGGGACCAATTGAAAGGTCTGTTGTGGTTGGGCAACCACTTGGGAGGTAGCGGGTCCCGGAAACTGACGTCGTTGCTGGGGTTTTGGTTTTTGAGGTTTTCTCTTAGGCTGAGGTCCATCGTCCTGAGAGGGTTTCCTTTTTCTGGACATGCCCCACTTGTGGAGAAGGTTCCTATTCTCCGTGGCGGCTCTGTCAGTTATTTCCTTGACAAGGTCAGAAGGAAACAGGTGCTTTCCCCAGATGTTGGAGGAAATCAGCCTCCGGGGTTCGTGTTTCACGGTGGCACCGGCAAACACGAATTCACGACAGGCTCTGCGAGCCTTTATGAAGTGGTACAAGTCCTTCATTACTGTCAGTAAGTGGGATTTGGCTAGTACCATGTAGTGATCTGGTACTCTTGTGTCACAGGCCATCACATCCAGTTGGACTTGATGAGAAAGAGATGCCGCAAGCCTCTCCTTCGTGTCTTGTTCCCGGCGAAGGAGGTGATCGTTGAGCTTAGGGAGGTCTTCATTAAACTGACGTCCGGCGACGTCAGGATCGAGCCTTCCCACGACGAAAGTATGCTGAACATCTTTCCAGTGTCGAGCGTCAGGAGGGGTCACGATGGAGAAGGGTCTGCACTCCTCCAGTGCAGGGCAGGGTTTCCCTTCTTCCGCCGCTTTAAGGCATGCAGCTAAGGCCTTTTCCAAGAAAGGAAGAACCGCAGTGTCAGGTGCAACGTACGTAGGATGCTTCTTGCTCAAAGCCGGAAGCTTAGAGCAGGTAAAGCCCCTACTCTTAAATGCGGAGGCTAGCATAGCCTGGGCCTTTGCGAGATCGAACACTATCTCTTCTTTAGGTTCGGTCTCTTCCTTCGAGGCAGGTTTGGAACGAAGCCGGACGTAACAGTCCGGGTAGGCCTCGAAGCTTGGGAAGAACTCCACATCTTCCAACGGGACCGTGCCGATCTTGTCACTAACAAAGATCCTGCCGGTCGCAATAACCATATGCTCTGCATACCTCCACGGGTTGGCATGAGAGCAAGCTGGGAGATCCTTGACCGAAATCTTCTTCGGTTCTCTGGATCCAATCATCGACCTGATGGACTCCTGGTTCTCCTTCAGCCTGTCGTCCATGACGGCTCTAATCAGCCGGATCAGTTCTTGGGTAGAAGAGGAAGGATCCGGAGTCGAGGAGGTAGACGGAATAGACATTTCCGTCGGTGTAGGAGTAGGAGGAGGGATGGACGAGGGAGCAGCTCCAAGCTCCGACTCGGTGTACTCCACCTTGTCTTCGTCCTCTTCGGCTCCTTGAGCCATAAGCGTCTTCTCCGTGTCTTCCGAGACGTCTGAGATCTGTTCATCATCCTCGGAATCTAAACGACACTCGTGCATGGACTGAGCCATGACCACATCAGGTTCCACCGTAATTTGGACAGTGGGGATCGCATCTTTTGGTACCACTGAGTCAGAGGAGGCCTTAGGGAACAACAGGGACCTCAGTTCTTCGGTGGCCAGGTACGGTCCAGTAGCATTTTTCTGAAAGCCACGCACCCACTTGCGCAGCTTTTCACGAGAAATGTCTCTAACCTCCGCTGAGGGAGGGTTATGGAAGGCCTCAACTAGGTAGGCCTGGCAGACCGTACAATCCAGTGGATTCCAAAACTTCAAATCCCCTTTCTTGTCTGCACAAGGGGCGTGAGTCCTGCAAGCCGTATGCCCGTAAAACTGCGGGCGTTTCACAGCGCAGAAGGCGAAGTCACACTTCATCTGCTCCTCCTGTGGAAGAAAGAGAAAATGAGTATGGGGGAGTCATAAGAATGGCTCTTAAACTAAGTTAATATTAATCATTAATTTTAACTTAAAGAAGGTGTGATGCATAGAGAATGAAAACAGTAAAGGAGAACATGCTCCATGCATCCCGCCCGGCTGGTTACCACAAGCTTGGTCCTTGGATAATCCAGATGACCGAGATCATTGGATATAGTTTCCTAGAATTCCCAGTATTTTGGAACTCCATGGAAAACCAAGGACAAGATTGGGATCGAATTCATTCGGTTCCCAGTTAAGAGCTAGAAGGCCTCATTAAAGGGTAACTGCTTCTGGCAACCAGCCGCGCTAAGATGCACATAGCATGCTGGAAATAGAAGAATGCAAAGAGACAGCATGATCACTAATAGAGCAGTACTAGGTACTGATCTTAATAGCGGAAGCAGCTTATCTGTTTGCGATATAGGGCTATCCTAGTCTTATGATAGCTACAGTAAGGGGGTGCAAGTATTCTTGACGCCTCCGGGGCATCCGGCAAGCCGCCGGCATGCCGGAGTTCGCTCCAGCATAGATTCTGGCATTAGAACAGACGATTTTCAAAAGTCAGTTAAATACCAGGATGGCGGCCGCCGGCACAACGGCGGCACTCCGGCAGGAAGCGGCGGCTCCGGCAGTCGGAGGATGCCAGGTTGGTGACTGGGATAAGGATGGTAAAGGCAGTATCGGGTTGCCGGCAGTATATGCCGGCACTCCGGTGATCGACCGGCAAGCGGACGATTAGATAGGAGTAGGAGAGCCGCCGGTGGCAGCCGGCGGCAGCCGGCAGTCCCTCGGTACACGGGGGGCTGGCGGCAAGGGTAGGGAAGTCACCAAGTAGGAGGCAGGTATTGCCGACAGTAGAGGCGGCAAGAGACCGGCACCCGGATAGAAAGAGAGACAGGGGGAGGGGGGAAGGGATGCAGGAAGTACCGTCAGGGTTCCAGACATCCCTCCCCCTCCCTGAGGGGGTGTACCCATGATAGAGGCAGGCTCTAACATCCATGAGCAGGGGTCACTAGGGACCGGGAGCTAGGTAGCCCAAGGGAGGGCTAGGGAACACCCAAGAGGGGGGGGGGGGAAACTCCCATATGCAGAACTATACTAGTAACTAACCTTATAGGACACTATGAGGGTATATGTACCAGAGAGGACTGCACAAGGAAGCTCGGGTAGCCCTACTCTTCCACCCTAAGGAGGAGTTGTAGGACAGGGGACAGATGAGTATAAACTAACCTAAGCATAGGCTAGGCTATACAAGAGATAGGTGGGGAGGGAGAAGAGAGAAGTCTTCCCAGGAAGGGTTTCTGTACCAGAGCGGCCACTAAGGGAAGGGAGGACACTCCCTAACCTAAGATCAGGCTGATCGGCTAAAACGGTGCAAGAGTACCGTTTCAGCATGGAACAGAGAAACCTTCCTAACCCGACCTAGAACAGGGCTAAAAGTCCTGAACTAGGCAAGGAAGAAGACATATCGCTATCGCAGGAAAGTCATAGACTATCCTAGCCATAGAGGTAGGCTAGCCTAACCTCACTCTCAGACGCAGCCCTAAAGGGGGTTCATTCCTTTAGGGAGGACAGAGAGGCGATATATACTCTATTAGACAATTAATCCCTTTACTCAGAAAAGGGATCAAGGCTAAATAGAGGGAATGCCGAAGCAGGGGATGAAGGAAACATATAGGGGTCCTAATATTAGGTTAGGCTAGAAAGAATCACTGACTAGCCTATCCCCTATATGGTCCCTGAAGGCGAAAACATTTGCATCACTGTCAAAAGTATTGTAAAATAATAATGCCACTATCTTCATAACTTAGTCTAGGATCACTAATAAATCATGCATGAACACTTGTATGTAGGCTCCTGGCCTGGGGGCTATAGTAGCCGACTGGTATGAGGTCAATCGATGACCGATAAAAAGCGTTTAAACACGATATAAAAGTTCCTAGCTATGAAGACTAAATAAACTAATGTATTCGATTAGTATATAATGCCGGAAGCGTTGTTGTGGCTAACTAAATAAGACATGCATAACAACAACGACGCCATAAAATGGCGGGTCCGGTAGAGGCACAGCTCTGCCACAAAACATCAATTATTTCGCAAAATAATATTTACTTTACGGCCAGAGCTTAATTAAACAATACTGGAACCTTGTACTCAACTTTCCAGAAGAAGGCGAGGCTGAAGGTAACGACATAGCGAAGATGCAAAGCGATAAAGATAACACAAGGGAAAATCCGTCTAAGTAGGGCAGCTACTAAACAAAGGATGAAGACGGGCGTGACGTCATCAGAGCAATGGCGTCCGTTTGTTTACGTCTCGAGTATCAGTAGTAGCCACGAGTGAGATTAGCTGTGGAACGGCTCCCAACTATTCTCAGCCCTTACACACCGAAGCATTAACTCTGTTCGGGGTGAAGATAGCTATGTGGCACGTTCAGACATGCGTGTCCCCTGTTGTATTACGATGTCTTAAAGGGAAACCTTTGAGATACTCGCTCCAGAAGTTAGAATTCTGTGATAACCTGTGGTTAAATTCTCTGGGAATATCTTAGTAGTCTTATACCCAAGGAAGCTACCAAACAGGAACCTTCCATCAGGATGCCATGGCTTGAGCCCAAAAATAATGTTATAATTAATGTTGTTTTATTTATCCTTAGAAAATCAAAATAAATTAAATATGAGCAATTTTGTTTCGTGTTTTTTTTCCTAAAAAAACGCCTCCTTAAAAGGAAAACGTTTTTTTTTTTACGTTTCATCGTCGATCATAAACGCATTTACTCCTGAAAGTGATATTGAAGAGCTTTTACTAAAGATGTTGTTATAAATAAAGATTATAAATGGGTGGTAAAATATCTATAATTAAAGTGTAGCAGCATCAAGAAATGTTGGAGTTCGCCCTTTACATAAGAATGTACTGTACATTGGATTAGACAGAACGTAGAAAAAATCAATTAGGGAAAAATCGGTATTCGATATCCTCTTCATCAGCATCGTCAATCGGGCTTTTTATTTTTTTTATTCTCAGTCGCTAACTAGTTATCGCACTGTCAAGATCTGCACACATTCCGATAATTCACATTTGAAGGTTTTCTGGGAGAGGATGGATAGAGAAAATACCGAACTATATAAAATGTTTTTTTAACCTGTTAAGCGTCACCCACGTGATAAATCGTTCACCACGATCTACTCGGTACCGCCTTCAACTGTATATTCCGTTCATGACTAATTGCCTTTTACAAGCCGTCAGTCTCGTGATATTACGTTTACTCGTATAGTAAGTATAGGATCACCACTTGGCAACACTCTCAGCATATGGGGACTGTGAATAGAAACTTATATGATGTCTGGCAATTATTTTTCTGAAGGTAGCTTGATGTTGGAAAACTGGTTTCCTATCAGTGCGCTCGGGCGTTCATGCATAAGTGGTTATTTGTTGTTCCTTTTGTAATGAACGGTCTAAAGAGGAAGGTTATTTCTTTAGATGAAATAAATGATATGCTAGTTGGGGAATTTGATAATGATAACCTGTTTGGTAACGAGAGCACAAGTTCTGAATCCTCCAGTGATGAGTATATTGAAGAAACAAAGTTTTCTTTCGATGCCGACAGCGAAAATGACTTCTCATTACCGAATGACTGGACAACGAAATTTCACAAAACTATAAAGGGAAAGGAAACGCCGAGAGAGAAAGAGAGAGAGAGAGAGAGAGAGAGAGAGAGAGAGAGAGAGAGAGAGAGAATAAAGTGGATAAATAATGTACAAATGTATGACGAACATATTTGAAAACTATACAGGAAACGATATGAAGAGAGAGAGAGAGAGAGAGAGAGAGAGAGAGAGAGAGAGAGAGAGAGAGAGAGAGAGAGAGAGAGAGAGAGAGAGAGACTTATCCCTTTCCTTTTATTGCTTATCCAGGCGTAAGATTTACGATTGAAGATAAAAAGAACCCATTAGAATATTCAGTATTATGTAGCCATTTGAAATGAAATAATAGTATTAATTGATTTTTTTACTCAACCATTTAATTAATATCCCTACTTTTAACTATAATTACAAATTATAAGCATAAAGAAATTATATTAACTTTGAAAAATTATCATTAGTGAAATGATCGCTCAGGGCAAAAAAAAGCGTGACGGTACGTTAGCGGCAACCTGGTCCAGGGGGGACGCTTAGATGTTTTCTGGCAGAAAATTACGGTAGATTATCGTACGGCAGCCTAGTGCACACTTGCGCCTAGTGGCCGTGTTTACGTGTGGGAGTGTCATCATGGATATACAGTACTATACTGTAATTTTTAACTATTGCTAGATACTGTATCAAACCTTGAAAACCCTTTTTTGTTTTTTGTATCTATAGGAAATAATTCTACATTATTCGGAAAATACTGAAAACAGTAAGCTATGCATAGTACAGTAGTAAATATTACAGTCATAGAAAATTATCAAAACTTTAACAACTTTTTATTGTTTTATTTATCCATAAAAGAAATTTTGTACAGTATTTTATAAAAAAATCTATAAGAAGGATTTCTTACAGTATTGTTAAGATAAAAGCTACAGTATATATATATATATATATATATATATATATATATATATATATATATATATATATATATATATATATATATTTATATATATATATATATATATATATATATATATATATAAATGTTTTATATATATATACATACATACACACATACATACACACACAGTGTATATACAGTATATATATAGCTAGAAAGCTAGAAATGGAGTGAAAAAAAATTGAAGGGTAGGTTGCTGTTTGCCGCCATGATGTGTTTCGAAATACACAAATTTCCAATTACACGAGGCCTTTCATCGACCAAATTCTCGCATAATTCGGGACCCTACTGTATATATATATATATATATATATATATATATATATATATATATATATATATATATATATATATATATATATATATATATATGTATATATATGTATATATATATATATATATATATATATATATATATATATATATATATATATATATATATATATATATATATATATATATATATATATATGTAGTAATACCTTGAGATACGAGCTTAATGCGTTCCGGGACCCGAGCTCGTATGTCAATTCGCTTGTCTCTCGGATCAATTTTTCTCATATAAAATAACTAAAAAATAATTAATCCGTTCCCACCCTCTGAAAAAACACCTAAAAACAGTATATTACAGAAGAAAAACAAGTTTTTCATTGTTCTAATTCACAACCTACGCTCACAAGATAGCAAATACCTATGTATTGGCTATGATCTAATAAAATGACATTATTATGGAGTTCTTACCTTCAAGACAGACAGTAAGGGCTAACGGCGGTGCGTGCGGAGGAGGACGAAATTAGCTTACTGTACACACAATTAAAAATAAATGCTAATCTTATGTTACACTAAACTTGATTCTAAATTTGTTTTCATTTTCATTTTTTTTACTTTTCTTCTTCCGGCTTGGCTCTTTTTGCCTCGTTTTTGACTCACTTTCACCTTCACTTTTTGCCGGGAATTTTTAAAGGGAACCTATCTGGGGATGTTTGCTTTTGTCTCCCCTTCAAAATGTTATGAAAATGAAGTGCACAAGTGTCGTCACAAAAGGCTACCGCACGACCACACGCCAACTTGTCCGGGTGCCTCTTTTCCATAAAATCAGAAAATCCTGCCACTTCGCTAACATGTCTCTAATTTCCTTCTTTAAAGCATCCTTCTGCTTGAGGATTGTACATATTGTTGATGTACTCATATTGACAAGCCAGCTCAGTCACTCGTACACCACTCTCATGTTTTTCAATTATTTCCTGCTTTATCTCGATTGTCTTCACACGCTTTTTCTTTTCACTACCCTTGTTTGCACTCGCTTGCTTTGGACCCATTACTTATTCACTTAATTCTGTACTGATTAACGCAAAAAACAAGTAAAAAATGCAAACACTACGGCCAATGCTCGGAGATAACTTTATACGACGGAGATCCGATGGGAAAGAGCGAGCGATGCTGTCCTCGTGAGCAGCCTCTCACACGCTAGGCCACCTAGCGGCCGCATAGGGAACCGTCTCGTATTCTCGTATCCTAAATTTGTCTCGTATTCTCGTATCCTAAATTTGTCTCGTATTCTCGTATCCTAAATTTGTCTCGTATCTCGGGGCAAAAATTTGTTCGAAACTTTCCTCGTATCTCAAATTTCTCTTACGTTGTGACACTCGTATGTCGAGATATTACTGTATGCATGTATGTATGTATACTTCTATTTCCAAGGTCAGATGTGTGGTAGCTACAAGGTTAAAGAAAATATACTGAATATGATTAAAGCAGACCACAGCAATCCTGTTGATATAGACAATGACGTAAACCTGGGGATTTATTAAAGAAAAAGAAGTTGAAAAATTAGTTTATTAAAAATAAAATTGTCAAAAGACCTAGCGAAGTTTCCGATAGCCATCATGTTATGTACTCCTATTCATGCAACTGGAAAGGATTTAACTCTTCCAAATATATTGGATACACCACATGTACTATTGGAGAGATTCCAAATGCACACACACTCGGGTCAACTAAAAATCATATTGTATATATCCATGGTGATGCTAGGCTGACAAAAACACATCTCATGGAACAGGTAAAAGTTTTATATACAAGCCATTCAGCTGGGTATCTAGAATGATTGAAGCTATTGTTATTAGAGATATGAAGCCTCCTTTAGATTTTCAAGCAGAAAGTTGTGATCAGCTTCTAAAAAAATCTAAACAGACTTTTGTGCACTTTTTATATAGCTGTATTAGTCTAAAATGTATTTTATTAAATACTTATTGATGATTTTATAAGCATACCGAATAATTAATTTCAACAATGAACATGTATACTTATAAATTGCATAAGTTATGTATCATGTGCTGATATTAAAGTTTCAAGTATGTGAACAAAAAGTTTTGTATTATGTTAATACCAACTTGCTTGAGTTGGTAGTTAACAACTTTTGGCTTGTTACACATTAACAGTATTATATTTTGACAATTGTACCATTTACAAAGTCTTTTTAAGAAAATTTTTAAATCATTTGCAATTATATCTCCACTCAGTAGAGTAGGCTGCTATAAAGTCATGTTTCAAGTGATAGACTAAAAGGTTTCTCCCATTTTCTCTCTCATTTCCTTTACATCAGATTTCTGTTAATCATACATTTTATTAGTTCAATTGTTTAAATTTATTTCTCATGCCCTTAGTCGCTTCCTTATTTTCTATCATCCTCATTCCATTTATTTTGTATTTACTATTACAGTATATTTTCTGTATTAGCTTTATACAGATTTTAAATAGACAAATTTAAAGCATAAAATTCTGTAAAAAAAATTTGTCTCTTACTAAATAAAACCAGTTTCCCACTCCTGAACACATAATCACCCATTTATTTATTTCTACCTACCTTCTCCTTCCCCTTACAGACAGTAATTTTCCATATCTTTTTAACAAAAAATGTTTTAATACTTCTATGAACCTTCTATGGCACTCATATTGACTCTCTCAAAGCTGGTTAAATGTTAATGTCTACCCTATAGCTAAAAAAGTTCCCCATTTTCTTTCCTTGCAATAGCCCTGTCCCTTGATTGCTTGGTTGATTGATTGAAAGTTTTCTGGCACCCTGACTTCTAAGGTCATTGACGCCAATAGCATTTATTATATATGAAAAATAAGAGAGAATTCAATTAAAACCATAAAAGTTAAGATGTCATTATAAAAGTTACATAGTTTTCAAAAGACCTGATTCTGAAATAAATCTAAAAATGTCGCTCCCATAGTAGGAGACATCATGTCAAAGAATCTTGGCAAGGATAAACCTGCCACCCTCATCTCGAGCCTCGAACAGATATCTATTTCTTAAGTTATTATAATTAGGGCATTCAGTCAACAAAAGCCTCACTGTTAAAGGTACTAAACAGTCGTCCCAATACGATTGGTGTTGGCCCTCCATCAGAAACTCGTGTGTCAACCGAGTGTGACCAATACGGAGACGACAATGAGTCGTCTCCCATTTTCGGGGCATCATGTTATACCTCCAAGGTGATAGGACATTTGTTACTTCTCTTATTTTATTGCCATCTAGACTATCCCAGTGCTGTTGCCATTTATTACAAAACAATTTCTTGATGCAAGGTAGGAAATCATTACAGGGAATGGATACCTTCTTGGTAGCAACTCAGATGCTGCATTCCTCGCCAGTAAATCTGCCTTCTCATTCCCAGACACACCTACAGATGCTGGAACCCAGCAAAATCGAACTGTTATACCTCTCCGTCCAATAATAAAAAGCCATTCTAAAATCTTTAAAGCTAGAGGGTTACTAGAATTAAATCCTTCTAAAGCTTGAAGAACACTCCTTGCATCACTAAAAATTGTAAAATTACCCTCCTTTTCCAAAGCTATTTTCTCAATAACAGTTAGTATGCCATACAGTTCGGCAATAAATATGGAAACTGTTAGAGGAAGTGCACCTCTACAATTAACCCCTTTACCCCCAAAGGACGTACTGGTACGTTTCACAAAAGCCATCCCTTTACCCCCATGGACGTACCGGTACGTCCTTGCAAAAAAATTCTATAAAAAATTTTTTTTTCATATTTTTGATAATTTTTTGAGAAAATTCAGGCATTTTCCAAGAGAATGAGACCAACCTGACCTCTCTAAGACAAAAATTAAGGCTGTTAGAGCAATTTAAAAAAAATATAATGCAAAATGTGCTGGGAAAAAAATAACCCCCTGGGGGTTAAGGGTTGGAAATTTCCAAATACCCTGGGGGTAAAAGGGTTAAAATCATTACTATGTACTCCAAATAAAACGCCAGCATCAGATTTGGAGCCATCAGTATATATAAAAGTCAATCCCCTATGTTCTGCAACATGTTCCATAAAAAGAGCCCTGGATTCTAAGTCAGTCATATTCTTCTTAACTCCAATAAAGTATTTACAAAAAGATACGTCAGGTAATTTCCATGGAGGCGTTGATACCTCGAATGGAGGCACCCTAATTCTATTTATATCCTGACTGTTTAATAATTGTTTTACCCGAAAGCCATAAGGTTGAGGAGATTTTGGGTGCAACTCAAAGTATGTTGAGTGCCTTACAATGCTTGCAGTCTGAAAGGCTAAAGAATTTGGGAGTCTAAGCAATCTAAACCAATACCAAATAATAGAAGACATTCGGTAAAGGTCTAGAGGCAACTCCCCAGCATCAACAAGGAGACTTGTGATAGGCGAGGTTCTAAACACTCCTGTGGACAATCTAATACCAGCATGATGTATAGATTCTCATATTTTTAACCAGCTTGGGGTGGCTGAGGAGTACATTTCACATCCATAACTAATTTTGGAAAAAATCAAGGCCTTGTATAACTTTAAAATAGTATTGTGGTCTGGCCCCCATGATGTATGGGCAATATTTTTAAAAGATTCAAAGCCTCAAGACATTTAGCTTTTAACACTTTTAAGTGAGAAACCCATGTAAGCCTACAATCAAATATCAAACCTAATAATTTAGCTTCACTTGCACATGGGATCCGTTGACCTTTGATGTATATATCTGGGTCTGGATGTACTCCCCGGATACGACAGAAATGGGCAATTGTAGTTTTACTTGTCAAGAACTTAAATCCATTCATATCGGCCCACTGGATAATTTTGTCAATAGAGAGTTGTATTTTTCTCTAAACCATTGCCATTCTAGCTTCAGCAAATGATATGGAGAGATCATCCACAAATAATGTTGCGAGAGCATCCCGGGAAATGACTGAGGATATCCCATTAATTGCTAGTGCAAAAAGGGTTACACTCAGCACACTACCCTGAGGCACTCCTTCTTCCTGGTATTTACTCTCTGATAGAGTTTCCCCCACTCTCATTTGAAAAATCTATGAGAAAGAAATGACTGAATAAATAGTGGTAGCTCTCCTCTTAATCCAAACTCATGGATTCTTTCAAGTATACCATATCTGCATGTGGTATCATATGCCTTTTCAAGATAAAAAAAAGACTGGTGCAGTTTGAAAGCAAAGGCTTCACAAATGGAGGACTCAAGTCGTATCAGCACATTAGTCGAGTGCATTTTTCTGAATCCACATTGAATGGGTGATAAAATACCCTTCTTTTCAACGTACCACATCAGTCTTTCATTGACCATCTTCTCCATGATTTTGCATAAACAAGATGTCAATGCAATTGGCCTATAATTTGCTGCTAAAAACTTGTCCTTACAGGGTTTTAAAAAGGCTAAAATAATGGCTAGTTTCCAAACACTTGGATAACTATGATCATGCCATATTCTATTAAAAAATGCTTAAAATAAATAACTTTGTAATAAAATGTACGTGTTTAATCATTGCACATGGAATTCTATCAGGCCCAGGGGCTGTATCGTTACTTGTAGCATGTGCAGAAACAAATTTTCTTACAGTAAAAGGAGAATTGTATGACTCTTCTTTTCTTGTTGCAAAATTTAAAACTTTCTTTTCTTCAATGCTCCCATATTGGTGACCAGGAGCTGCTTCACACTTGCACGATACATTTGAAAAATGGTCAGCCAGGGCATTGCTAACTTCGGTTGCTCCAGTCATATACTGGCCATTTACTCTTACCACTGGTGGTGAGTTTGGGGTGAATTTGCCTGCTATCTTTTTTACTTTCCTCCACACAGATGATGTTGGTGTTCTACTGTTAATGGAGGAAACAAATGACATCCAAGACTGGCGCCTAGCTTCTTTCATGGCACGACAGAACTATGCTCTACATTTCTTGTATATGACTAAATTCTCCTCAGTACGCCGCATACGCAATCGAGTTAAAAAAATTTAATGTGGCTCTGTGCATGGCAGTTAGTTCTGATGACCACCAAGGGGACTGGTCGTCGAATATTCCCCATTGTTTTGGGAATGGAATTGACTCCTGCTGTGTGAAGACCTGTCCCTTGAGTGTTATTAAGGTCACATGGCTGTTTGTAGGAATACTAACAAGTGGGTGAGCCATATCCCTTTGTATTACAGTTCTCTCATGATCTTGTCTAATATTAGTCTACCTACTTAAGATCCAGATTGTAATTTTGAGTTTAGGAAGTTAAATTTAATATCTTTATAAATCAATATAAATTAACAAGGGATGTCTTCTTCTAGCTTATCCGTGTCTTCTTGTGAGGGTTATTCCAGGGATTTATTGCTGGGCAATAATGACCCACAGTCTGTGTCACATGACAGTGGTAAAAGTATGACTTGAAGAACCGTTGTGAAGAATTTAGTTCCTTCTCAGTTCCTCCTATGAAGAATTATTTTCCGTTTGTAGATGTTCACATAAAATAATCAAGTTGTCCAAGAAAACTGTCCTTTAATTCAGGGGAAAAGCTAGAAGAGACTTGGCTAGTTGAATCTGGAAGTGAGGTTGCTGATGTCCGGTCAACTTTTACCAGTCTAGTGCGAATTGATAGTAATGATCTTTGCTATCTTTTTTAATGATTTGGCTGTTTGTGCAATCTCAAAAGGCCAGCAAGCCATTTGGCAAAGGCAGAGGTCCAAGCCTAACCTTCCCTGTTTCTAATCTTGGGCAACCTATTCACAAATTGTGCCTAGCAGTTCTTATGTACTAGTCAGTAAGGGTCCTGGTAGTACAGAACACATTATAATAAGTCGATAGCCTCTCCTCGAGCCTCACTCTCAAATTAATTCAGGTCTTTCTATTAAGAAACCCTTGCATTTCCATGATCCCGTCAGACCTATACAACCACTGGATTTCCAGATAAACGGGCGAGCTGGCAGTAGATTCTAATATCCTTTCACCCACGCTCATGAGCATCCTTTATATATATCCATCTCAATAATGCGACATATCACATCGTTCCATTATTTTCCTATGAAATATTTGGCGAGAGAAAGTCTTCTTTATAAGCTTTGATTGGAGCTGGGAAACTGTTGCATTACATTTTCACTGGCAATGGGAATCAGCCTTATGTAGGCTCAGCCATTAGGTCACCTCAAACTTTACTCAGCGGCATTAATTAGAGAGATAGTACTTCTACTGCCAAAATGAGTCCCTTGCCTAGCACTGGCATAAAGGATAGTAAAAAAAAAAGGGAAGACTTGATGATCCGAGTTTGGAAATTTCTATAGAGTAAAATCAAGATGAGGAGGAAACAGAAAAAGCGACCAACTCAAGTATGGTTTCTCTATTTCAGTCTATGAAAAACTTTATTCTAGAAATGTCTACTAATAGCGTGGCAAATGTAAGTGCTGGTAACTTTTACTCTCATGTCTTTGAATACTGCTGCTTCTAATACAAACAATACTCCAAAGTTTTCTATTGTTTTCAAAAACGGTGAATAAACTGTTGTCCCAGGTAAAAATAATCGGGCTAAATCTGCTTCCTCTCTATTCTTAAGACCTTATTTCCTACAAAAGCATGTACTAATCTATAAAACAAATCAATTGCTCAATCTTGTTCTTAGCCAAATACAAGTTCTCTTGATTCCATTATTAATGTGAATACAGGTTTTTCAAGCTTATTGAATGAACAAATGTGTTTTCCAGACTATAGTAAAGGGAGTATAGATGAAACTTTATCTTTTCCAGTCTACAACATGGGTTATTTCTACGCACTGTGGTAGAGGCATAGAAATACTACCACCGTGCCACCAGTGTGTCGTAGAAAATGACAAAAAGAAGAGCTGCTACCTTGCTATCCTGCATTTTTACCACACTGTTAATAACTGTGGAAACTGCTTCCTTGCAGTAAGACTATTTAGTCGAAGGTTGATAACTGCAAGGGCATGCAATCATAATATCCTTCTGCCAAATTATAAACCTTGCCAGATGCTATTAGAGGGCACATAAGGCAATTAGCCCCTTAATGTAGAGATAATGGTGGGAAAGAAGAAGAGTAAGAGTTATCTCTATTCTTATGACAGAAAAGGCTGGATAGGTGAAAGTAAAGATATGAAAGAGATAAAGAAAATTAAATCCTATATACCATATTTTCAAGAACACTAGACAAAAAGGGGTTTCACTAAAGCTTGCAAAATAAAAGAACGGACTTATGAGAATGTCCTTATCAATGCAATATAAAATAGTAGATGTTGAAATATAAATTGTGGGAAGACCTCAATTCAATTTAAAAAAAAAAGAGAGAGAGAGAGAGAGAGAGAGAGAGAGAGAGAGAGAGAGAGAGAGAGAGAGAGAGAGAGAGAGAGAGAGAGAGAATCATTTCATCTACATACTTATTATCATTGTTATTATATAGGACACCAGTTTATTATTAAGATATCTGTAACATTCATACTCGGCAATATAGCGTAGCAAAACATGTTAAAAGGTTTATTTATACTGTACAGTACATATGAGAGAGAGAGAGAGAGAGAGAGAGAGAGAGAGAGAGAGAGAGAGAGAGAGAGAGAGAGAGAGAGAGAGAGAGAGAGAGAGAGAGAGAGAATCATTTCATCTACATACTTATTATCATTGTTATTATATAGGACACCAGTTTATTATTAAGATATCTGTAACATTCATACTCGGCAATATAGCGTAGCAAAACATGTTAAAAGGTTTATTTGTACTGTACAGTACATATGAGAGAGAGAGAGAGAGAGAGAGAGAGAGAGAGAGAGAGAGAGGAGAGAGAGAGAGATTAGTATTGCCAGTATATCTTAGCATACTGTACTAAATCATTATAGTACACTAATGCTGTAGTGTATTTTACATTCATTTCTTAGGTAAATATCATCTTTAAAAATTTGCAACCAGGGGGGAGGAAGGAACGTAATGACCACAGGTAAGGAGGGTTTATTTCAGTGTTTATCAAATGCCTCAAAACCTATTTAGTAAAATTTAACACAGTTTTAGCACCCAAAAAATAGATATTTAAAGCATAAAACTTCACAATATAAAGGAAACAACACAGCAAACAAGCCAAGAAAATTGAATTTCAAAACAATCGTATGCCTTTGACTAAAGCAGTTTTTATACTTTAATTCACTTTTCTTCATGCAATATCAACATGCAATTTATAGGATTAAAATCTGTTTCCTTGCATTACAAATTTATTAAATGACATTATATTCTAAAATTCCCCAAGTCTGATAAGACTACAGTAATGATGCTTTCAGCATGATCGAGTTTGACTTTCATCAGAACCTTATTTTACTGTGAACTGTTGCATTGAAAGCATATCACAATAAAGCAATTTCTTTAATCAAAAGAATCAGCTTTTACTTTAGGAAGTAACTAAAGAAAATTTAAACATCTAAATTTAGCTGTCACTTACAGAGGATGTTTTCATTCGATCACAGCTGATTGGTGTGAAATTCACCGCCAGAGAACTTTCCCAAATAACCAGAATTCTTATAATAAAATTATTTCAATACTTATCAAGTTCTGTGCTGTTCCTCCTCTGGATGGAGCTGGTTCAATCCCTAAATGTTCAGAAATTTTAAAGCTCTCCCTGTGGAGTACGATACTCCCTCTTTCCCTAATGGTCCCCACCCATGTAAGGTTACCTACTCCTTGGGTGAGAATATGGATGGGTGCATGACTACCTTGCTTTTTGCTGGTCATTTTTCTCTGAAGAGATAAGGTACCTACACCAAAACTATTTCTCAAAACTATACACGGAGAAGCGGGAGTGAAACACTAATGAATTTCAGTATTTATCATTATAAAATTTCAGTATATTTCTAGGAAAGTTCAGTGCCAATACTCATAACTAGGAAGATGGTGGTAATATATAACCAAGCTTTTAGACCTTTAAGGTGAAAAAAAAAACACTCAAGTTGTACCCCCTTCATATGAGTTTGTTTCCTGTCCTCTCCATTGTAAGAAGCATCTCCAATCATATTTCATATAGAATCTGTCTATATCCCCTCTGGCATACCAGCCAATTTCAAAATTCATAGCCTAACATAACCCTAATTTTAATAAATAAAAGCAATAACTCTCCTTACGTCTCTTCGCCTTATGACACTAAACTTCATGTCGCTCATCCAAAAATATTATATACATAATTGAAATCAACATTATGCAATTTTATGGGACCTTATTTTGCTTCTCCCGTCGAACTAAAACAACGAAAAATAGCTAAAAAAAAAAAACTAACCAAACCATTTTTATAAAATTAGGAAATACAAACATTCATTATGAAAATAATATAAAAACATAAAAAATATTAAGAGATATAGAGAAAACACATGCTGCATCAGATGACTCCATTCTGATCTTCTTAAAGGTGTACTGTATAGTACAGGTACATACATAAATGTTTTATGATTGAAGCGCTGTTGACTTTGTTACTTTGTTAAATCAAAATATTAATTTGTTAATGGATGTTAACAGTATGACATTCTTAATGCTTCATCTGTGACTGTTAAAGATAAGATAAAAAAGAAAAAATTACTAAATAATTCTCTCCTTTTGAATGATGAGACACTTAAATAGTGGTGGAATGCAATATGTGAAAAATTATTAGAAACATAAAAACTTTAGTGTAATGTCACTCAAGCAGCAATTATTTTTAACCATTACATTATTGTTATCATTATTATTATACTGGATAGTATTATTTACTATAATAGCTATACAGTATACAGTGCAGTAAGAAGGTAAAAAGGAAATAGAGGTGGGAGAACAAGAAAGTCGTCGTGCACACCAATCATGATGTAGAGGATGCCACGAGGACATGGAAAACAAAAATTATTGTTCAAAATATTTTGCAGATCTCAATACAGTATGTAAATAACTGAAACTGCTTACTCAGAATCATGACACATCAAGGGGAACTGTACTGATTTTTTTATAATGGATTTCTGTAAGATAAAAGATATAATTGGATCAAGAACGAAGCAACTGGAGAAATCCATAATTGTATTCTGAAGAACTAATGCTAACAGGGAACTAAAGTATACATGTACAGTATTCTTGGATGCTTGGAACTGCAAAATCTCTTTTCATAGCATAGAAACTTGTGGAATTCCATACTGTTAAGGCTGTGGACAAAACTCCTCTTAATTTGCACCAGTATCATAAGTGGACCACTGGTGACGGTACAAGTTAATAATCAAATATTTCCTGGATGCTACAAATGACAGTCTAGAGGGCATGGAAAACCCTTTGTACTAAGGGCACAGTGGAGTTTCCACACATTCAAGATGATAGCATAAGGGAGTTTTGATAGAACAGATGAAAACAGGGGCTCTTTGAGTAGATCAGGTCTACATGAAAGATTTAATTTGAATTCTGAAAACAATAGCCACAGGTCTGGAAACCATTCCATCTGCAGCCATTATAGAGCTATGAGGGTCATCCCTCTATTGTGTAATGTCCTCAACCAGCTCACCACTTGATAAATCAGGGAACAGAGTCAATTTTTTGCCACTGGCAGCATTGTTTCTACTGCCCACACCAGTGGATCCTGGACTGGTGAGTGGTATATGCCCATCTCTTTGTTGCTCTTAAAACAGCAATTCATAAGAAGTTTCTTTTCGTTCATCCACACCCTCGAAAAGTGAAGATCTTGTCTCATGCTATAAAATATCTAGACTTATACCTTACTTCAATCTCCAAAAACTCATTACTCCTTACCGGTTTATGAACAGATAGACTGTAACTCATTTTTGTTACAGCCATATGACCCAATGCTGATTCAGATGAAACTGGAAGGGTCTCATTCTCAACCTTGCATGTGGGATGAAATTCAGGAAAGCCATAGCAGAAACATCCACTTGTGAGTTAAGAGCTCTATATCCATCCAGAACTCCTTCAATAGTTTCAGAGAACTAGACCCTCCAGTTTAATGTGAAAGTCCAAATAAGGATACACGCCATCAACTTAACTGGAGATGGAAGAGACTTCTTGAGGCTGTCCAAACACCCAAATTCCATAAGGTATTTGGAAAATAGCTTTGGAACTTAAAACAGGATCGCCTCTGAAGCTCAAAAGACCAGTCAATTGTCCAGATATTGCATATGGCCTTTATTCCCAATAGGTGTAGGCACCTTGCTACTGGGGCCATGAACCTTGTAAAGGCCTGCAGAGCTGTATTTAAACCAAAGTAAAGGCCTGCAGAGCTGTATTTAAACCAAAGTAAAGGCCTACAGAGCTGTATTTAAACCAAAGTAAAGGCCTGCAGAGTTGTATTTAAACCAAAGCAAAGGCACCTGAGCTCATACTCCTTGTCTCCATATAGAGACCTTTGAAATTTATTCAGATGTAGATGCAGATGCTGCTAGGACTGATGATGGGGTTCCTAGGGAGAACTTTGTTATAGCCAGGAACTTGCTTAGCTTGGAGATATCTAATACTAATCGCCCTCCCCCTGAAAACTATGACACCAAGAATAAGCAATTGTAAAAGCCTACAGAGATTGACTGTACCTACTCTACTGGCCCCTTTTAAAGGATTCAGTTTTTTCCTAAAAATTTTAGGAGGGAAAAGACTAATCAACTCTGTTACTTCTTATAAATGTCTTCTGTGAACTTTACATTATTCAATCTATTAACCCTTTAGCTAGCTCACTTAAATCTCTCTTCCCATTAGCCATGATGTTGCCTAACAAGTCCAGAACCAGTAGTGGAAGGGCCAATTCACCTTTCATTTCATTCTACAGGTTACCAACTGGAATTAGCAGTGACAGTTATAAAATAAATATGACATCTAACTACTCTTATCTAACCCTACCAATAAATTTTCTGTAGCTCTCAAGAAATCACTAGATCTCTCTGCACTAGATGAAGTAAAAGGTACTCTTTTTTTTTTCAAAGTTTAGATTCCCAATACTTTAGTTCAATTATACCTGAATCTCATGCTGACCCAAGTCTCAGCACTTATTTCCCTTTTCTGGCATACAGTGTCCTATGTGAGTTGGAAACATGATTCTTAAATAACTTGCTAGCCTTGAATGTAGAGCGAACACAAACTTTAATAAAGTTGGGAAACATAGCTTACAATCTTCGAAAAAAATCAATATAAAAACACAAAAATAGGAAAGCCTAATAGGGTACATGTTGAAGCAACAGGTGACCAGAATAAAACCGCCAGCTAGAACTATAGCCTTATATACGCTAAACTATATCACCACCAATGAAGATTACAAATTTGCATAGCTTGGGAGCATTAGCGAAAAAGTATCATACCAAATAAAAAGCTTCAAATTTTCTTAAGATTAAGAAGTCAAACCTGTCCGTTCCAGAGGAGGAAAAGGAACAAACTGAGAATATTCACTGAAATGTAGAATAATTAACCATATAGATTATTACAATGTTAGTGAGCCTGTCTAAAAAAAAAATTGAATATCATGGAATTATGTTAATAAAAATCAGCAAATGTCATTTCCTTTAAAAATTTTGAAGTGAAACTTTGAATAAAATTCTTTAGTTTCTCTGTCCATTTCCAAATGTATAATTTTGAGCTTTTCTTAAATATTGAGTTTTTTCTTTGTTCTTGAAGAAGGAAATAATAAACCATTTTAGGCTACAATTAACAATAAATATTATGACAGTGTAAAATTTCTCTCATCTGATAAAAAGAGCAAAAGTCCTTGAACATCATCTTTTCCCTTTCCTTCCTTCCACCAACCTGACCCTACTTATTGCACCCGATGGATTTCATGAATGAAGACATATGATTTGAAATCACTTCCTAAGGCAAAAAAACTCTAAGTTACATGGGAAACCAAAGCAATACAGGATATTCTTTGGCTTAAACTCATCCAAAAATTACAAGCAGAGCAGGTGCTTTGGTGGTTAGTAGAAGATACAGCAAAGGTCATACGTTGGTTTAGTAAAAGTTGGTGGTCAATAGGTGATATAACAGAGACCACAAGTTGGTTTAGTAAAAGAGTTGACATAATATATTCAAAAGCTACATCTTTATCTACCTGAAACCAAACTAATATATACAAATTGGAATAAAGATATAGTGGATATTGATCTACAGAAAGAATTATAGAAATATCCTGACTTTAAATATAATTTCAAAACAATAAACAGATGAGTAACGTAGACAAAATAATTGAGCATTTAAAGATACTGTCAAGAAAGAAAATCAATATCAGGTTAGAGGGACATGAGAAAACTAGATAAGCTGATGTATAGAAGTTACTTATATTGACTTATCCTCACAATGAACAAATTATACATCCGAGCACACACCAGGAAAATATAAAAAAATAATGAAAAATGGAGTTTTTATGATAAAACAAAGTTTTATGAATACTTACCTGGTAGTTTTATATATATATAGCTGATATCTCTAACTTTCGGCAGAATTTTTCAAAACGAGGCAACCGCCTTGTGGTGGTTGGGAGGTAGGTGGTTACACCCGTCACAGAGTGGTATGAGGAATCATTCCTGTGTTCAATACTTCAGTTCATCTATGCCCGACCTGTCTCCTGAGGGGAGGTGGGTGGGCCTTCGAATATATATATAACTGCCAGGTAAGTATTCATAAAACTTTGGTTTATCATAAAAACTCCATTTTTATGAATAGTACTTACCTGGCAGTTATATATATATATATAGCTGATTCACACATTTGAAGGAGGGAAACAGACAGTAAACATAGTTGGGGTAACAACAAAAGAGATGTAAGAGATAAAAACACCTTGATTCCTTGCCTGCTAAGGTAGCTGACTTCAAAGGTACAGCCTCTAGAGTTGCTTTCCCTTAGGAGTGTTTAGCCAGGAGTAGACCTGCAATGCTGCAAATAACTCAATCGAGTCTGTCAAAGGGGAAAGACCAACAACTTGACTAGACTTCAGAAACTACCTTTGCTCCATATAATAAAAAACTGCAACCTTACTAAAACTAACCACTTAACCTTGCAGCATAGTTATAAACTATCTATCTAGACAGTCCTCAGATAATCATAAAAATCATAAAAACACAAACCCTCATACATGCATACAAACTAAGGTTGAGTGGAGTTAGTAACTCCTTGCCTAATACAGAAGCCGCAGCTACGTATGGCCCAAGGTATAGCACTTGCCATAGTCTAATCTCACCTCTCTGAGGTAATGAGAAGCGAAGACAGAGATGCTCCTCCAGAAAATTGCATCCATGATTTGCCTAACTAACATATTTTCCTGATATGCCAGTGAGGTAGCAATGGCTCTCACTTCGTGAGCCCGTACTTTCAACAGGGCGAAGTGTTCCTCCTCACATGAGAGGTGGGCTTCCCTAATATTTTCCCTCAGGAAAAAGGACAAGGCGTTCTTTGACAGGGGTTTTTGTGGATCCTTCACTGAACACCATAACGAGTTAGATGCACACCTCACGTTCATAGTGTGAGCCAAATAAGCTTTGAGGGACCTAACTGGGCAGAGGAGTCTTTCCTGCTCTTGACCCACTAGGTTCGTGATGTTAATGACATCAAATATCTTAGGACAGGGTTTCGAAGGGTTCTCATTCTTGGCGAGAAAGACGAACCTTAAGGCACAAACCGCACTATCCTGATTGAAGCTTACCCGCTTCTCAATCGCCTGGACCTTGCTGACCTTTTTGGCATTCGCTAGAGTCATAAGGAAGAGGGTTTTCTTCGTTATATCTCGAAGAGAGGCTTGCGAGATAGGTTCAAATTTCTTGGAGCACAGAAACTTGAACACCACATCCAGGTTTAAGAGTACCTCTTTCGTCGTCTCAAAAGACCCAATGAGGTCCTGCAAATCTTTATTTTGGGACAACTCTAGGCCTCTATGCCTAAAGACGGTCGAGAAAATACTGCTGTATCCATTGATGGTAGATACAGCCAGCTTAGCATCCTTTCTGAGGTACAAGAAGAAGTCTGCAATCTAGCTCAGAGAGGTAGTGGTTGAGGAAATCTTGTGCCGCCTGCACCAAGCTCTAAAGGTCTCCCACTTAGATTGGTAGACTCTTTGTGAAGAGATCCTCCTTGCTCTGGCGATAGCTTTCGCCGCTTGTGCCGAAAAGCCTCGAGATCTGACAAGCTTCCAGTCAGTCTGAAGGAAGTCAGTTTGAGAGCAAGGGGGTTTTGATGAAACCTCTCGAAGTTGGGCTGTTTGAGAAGATCTGGACTTGCCGAAGTCTTCTTGGGAAGTCCATCAGCATGCCCACCACTTCCGTAAACCATTCGCTTGCGGGCCAGAATGGAGCCGCTAGGATCATTCGTCCCAAATCGAGGAGAGCGAATTTCCAGATGACCAGATTGATGATCTTGAACGGGGGCAACGCATACATGTCCATCCCCGTCCAATCCATCAAGAAGGCGTCCACTGCTACAGCTTCCTCGTCCGGGACTAAGGAGCAGTAGTTGGGGATCCTCTTGTTCAGGTTGGAGGCAAAAAGGTCTGTTACAGGTCTGCCCCACAACATCCAGAGACTGACAGACTTGCGGGTTGAGAGACCATTCTGTGGGAATAACTAGTCTCTTCCTGCTGAGCATGTCTGCCCCGATGTTTCTTTGCCCTTGAACAAACCTCACTCGATAAAAACTTTCTTGATCCAAGAGATCGGAACGAAGGCGTCCTTATCTCGACATACAATTCGACTAGTGTCATCACGAAGTCCTAGATTCTCATGTTCAATGTCATGCCTCATGCTAGATCTTTGACTTCGAGCGTCCTGAAAGACGAGGCGCCGATCGTCCTGTAAGACGTGGCGCCGATAGTCCTGTAAGACGTGGCGCCGATAGTCCTGTAAGACGTGGAGCCGAGCGTCCAGGAAGGTGAGGCCCCGATAGTCCTGTAAGACGTGGCGCCGAGAGGTTAACAGAGCAAGACGCTGAACTTTCTAAAAGACATGGCGCTGTGCGTCCTGGAGTCAGAAGAGACTCTTCTTGTTGACAGGAAGACTCAATTCTTCTGATAGGCTCAACGTTATCTAAAAATCCTTCATGAAGATCGTAAGAGGGGAGCTCTGAGAAGCCAAGCCTCCAGATACAGGGATGCTCTGATTTCTTTTGAGTGCAGTATATTGCTACATTAAGCAAAAGTTTCGTGAACATTAGAGGGGCGGAGCTGAGACCAAAACACACGGCCCGAAACTGACCCATTCTTCCCCCTTTTCTCCTTGTAAACAAACCTCAGATAAAGTTTGATTGCATAGCCTGCCACTTAGACTCCTCTCTAGATCTGGGAGAGAAATTTGTGGGAGCTAAAACTAAAGGAGGTTTCCCTATAAAAGGAAATTGTAATCCTCCTTCAGAAGATGTACTGACCAAAGGTCTGCTCCCCTCTTCTCCAAAGATTGCCAGAAGTTGTGTAGTCTGGCTCTACTGCCTGGAGGCGAAAGCAGTCAAACTCTGCTTGACCCTGTGACCAGGCTGACACGAGTCTTACATAGTTCATGATTTCGATGTCTCCATGGAGAACTTTGACTTCTGAACGAAGGCGTTAAGAGCATTTATGTCCAGAACCGGACAAAAGACTCATTCTCCCAAAAGAGAGACATTTGATGTTGCAAAGTCGGTTAGGCAGAAAGGTCTTATCGGAGTAACTAACAAAGGAGGATTCACTAGGAAAAAGATTTCGCATCCATCCTTTAGTAAAAACACGGACCAAAGGTCTGCTCCTCTCCTCTCCCAGGCTCGCCAGAAGTAGCTAAGTCTGGCTCCTACTGTTGTTTGTGCGGTTAGAGAAAAAGCATGCAGAAATTTTCTTGCTGATTAAGACACCAAATTCTGTCTTTGACCAACTCTTGAGGGAGAAGAGAGAAAGAAAAAAGGAGAGGTGCGTACCTCAATTATGACTTCTGATTTCAAAATTATCCAACCTCATTGCCTGCATTCCTTAAGAGACTCAGCAATCCACCAAGGGGGCTGTAAAAAATCTCTGTGGGGCTGCCACAAGGTCTTCGACCTTAATGTGGCTAGACCTCCACCCTTGCTATCCTGGCCTATCTGATAAGGAAGCTGGCATTATAGGTTTCTGTTTTAAGAATGAATAATAAATATATTCTCAACATTTATTTATCTCAATATTTCCTTTCCTCACCAGGCTATTTTTTTTTTTCCTCCCCCCTTGGAGCCTCTTGCTTTTCCAACTAGGGTTGTAGCTTGCTAGAAAAAAATAATAATAATCTCGTACCAGATACAAGATCTAGAGTCCAGTTTATTCAGAGGAAAAAAGAAAGTAGTCTTTCCTTGGTCCTTCTGAGACTCTAACCAGTCTCCCATCATCCTTAAAGCTCCATTAATGACCACGTAAAAATTCAGAGGGTGGGGAACGTGGAGCAACAGAACTTAGGATCTTCTCCTTCTGTTAATCTCAAATAATTCAACAGGAGAAAAGTGATCACTAATGTCATCCTTTGACAAAGATCTTATAAGACGTGGCGTCGATCGTCCTGAAAGACGAGGAGGCGATCGTCCTGTCGTCCTGAAAGACGAAGCGGCAATCGTCCTGTCGTCCTGAAAGACGAGGCGGTGATCGTCCTGTCGTCCTGAAAGACGAAGCGGCGATCGTCCTGTCGTCCTGAAAGACGAAGCGGCGATCGTCCTGTCGTCCTGAAAGACGAGGCGGCGTTCGTCCTGTCGTCCTGAAAGACGAGGCGGCGTTCGTCCTGTCGTCCTGAAAGACGAGGCGGCGATCGTCCTGTCGTCCTGAAAGACGAGGCGGCGATCGTCCTGTCGTCCTGAAAGACGAGGCGGCGATCGTCCTATCGTCCTGAAAGATGAGGTGCCGATAGTCCTGAAAGACGAGGAGGCGATCGTCCTGAAAGACGAGGCGCCGATCGTCCTGTCTTGAAAGACTTAGCGCCGAGCGTTAAGGCAAAATGATCTTCATTATGCCGCTCGGCGCGTTCGGTTCCAACCAGAGGGTTCATATGGCCGACTGGCGCTCTGGGACAAAAACCGTGTCTATGATGGTTCGAAAGCATTGATATTATCAGCGAATATCTATGACTTATAGTATTGCCATTATCAGCAAATGTGATGCAATGCAAGACTCTAAAAGCAGTGTAAGTAGCTTAACGTCCAACGCTCTTTGCTTTCCCATGGCAAGGGCGAGCATTCTTGGGAACGTGAACAGGAACGCTCGCGAGGACATTTGCTCGTGAGCTAACGCCTCTCGTTTCCTTTCGCCGATCGACGTTCCTTCTCCCATGGGCCGGGGAGCTTGGAAGAGGTCTAAGGCTAGGAAAACGACGTCCACTATGCTGAATGAATTCACTGCCCTAATTTAGCACTGAAACTTGCACTTTTAAACTCTTACACAAAAGACCATAATTAGTCCTGCCCGTTGTGAGAGAACTTATTCTGCTGCCACGGGCTTGAATGAGAATGCAATATCGTCTCTAGTACTTGCTATATAAACTGTAACAAAATATTTTTATAAAATATTAAACTGACATTTCCATAATAAAATAAACTTTCAAACATACTTAACCGGCAGTCACATAAAAATAACCACCGGGCAAGTGTTGAGTTTAAAAATAAATGTTGAACACACTCACCCGGTAGTTACATATAACCACCGGTAAAATTAAATGTCATAATTACCTACCCGGTAGTTACATACAACCACCGGGAAAGCTATACGTTAAATGATTAAAATGAACAGAAATAGGAAAAACAAATGTAATCCACAATTAATTCCAAGGGTTTTCAAAAACAGTGATTTGTTGTGATAAAAAAGAACAGATATAGCAATAACGTATCTATATATATAAATGTAAACATCCCTTAAATCTTAAAGGTTCCCCCCCAAAAAAGGTGATTTGCTACACTTTACAATTGGAACATATAAATGAATATACGACTAAAACTAGAATTCCCAATATCGAAAAGAACGCTACCAAGGCATGTTGGGACTGCATCGATAGTAATGAGAACTACACAGCGTAAATTAACCATAAGCTAGTTCTATTTAATCTATGAAATTAGATCGATAACTTAAAGAACGAATACTAAATGGACAAATATTTTCTTTAAAATTTTACATTAAAAGTTAAAAAACCTATATAAGATGGAATTCCTTCCATTCTTTACAAGAAAAAGCAAATAAAGAGAATTTGCAAGCCATACAAAGTAGATTACGTCACACGACTGTGACGTCATAGAGTTGGTGGAACGTATTTCCGCCATCAGGTTTTAATTCTTTGCACCTATTATATAGTGCACATACAAAACCCCTGCAACCCATACAAACTGTGAGGGTCAACCGACACTTTCGGTAACCTTACCTTGCATACATCACTCGCACATACACGAAAATTAAGTTTTTTACTCATGACAAACAAAGCAAATAGTACAATAATAATAACAAAACACGATTGCCAAATCCCTAAATCAGTGTACTTCACCAAACGAAGTCCAAAACAGCGAAGAAGGGAAAGTGATTCGAAAAACTCTTAATGGTGGACCAACGATGTTTTCGATCCAGCCGACAGAGATGAACTGAAGTACATGTATTGAACACGGGAATGATTCCTCGTACCACCCTGTGACGGGTGTAACCACCTACATCCCAACCACCACAAGGCGGTTGCCTTGTTTTGAAACATTCTGCCGAAAGTTAGAAATATCAGCTATATATATATAACTGCCAGGTAAGTACTATTCGTAAAATTAAACCTTATTAATCCTCAAACTTTTTTTTAATGAATTTTAAAAATATTTATAACATAAGATTCAAGGATTTTCAGCCATACCTGAACTATTCATACATAGAAGCCTCAAGATGCAGATAACTAAAAATTTTAAAACACTCCACTCAATTAATACTAAAAACACTTATTAAAATGATTATGCAAAGTATTCAAATAATATGGGCAAATAAAAACACGCAACACATATCAATGACATAAAATAAACTTAAAATGTGGGACTTAGCAAATGCCTATTCTTAATATTTGATAACTCTTCTGCTCTCATATAATAGCAAATGATTTACAGTAACATAAAAATTGGAGTACCATACCAAAAAAAAATTAAGAGTCACAATCACTTGGAGTTTCAAATGATGGTAAACAAACAGGCAATGCTCACAATTTTTTGCAATTATAATCTTGTGCAACCCTTTTACCATAAAAAAGCTACATGATAATCTTTCGGAATTATAAGTTCATCAAATGAAATATAGAATATATTAAAGCTATGTCATAGCAGTAGCATTAGTTGTAGTTGAATAAACATGCAGAAAAGCATCCAAATACCATAAACCGTATAAAATCCATAGCTAGCCATCAACTCCAATGTTATTCCTCAGGATGATGACAATATTAAATGAGGCTTAAAGCACAACAAGATGGAAGCTATATCCATAAGATGATCAGAAGATTAAAACAAAGCATTGAAAAGAATAGAATTGGTAGTTAATTACTACTATTAATTATGCTACTTTAAATCACTTTCATCACTAACCCTCTGAGGACCCAACAATGCACTTTGGCATCATTCGTTCATGTAACTATAAGTGCTATATAGAAAGTTTATTCAGCTTTCTGATGCAATTTTCAGTATCTTTCTATATTTATTCTTATGTTAGTTATGCTATGAAACATCAACAAAGCAGTTTGACACATGACGTCATTGCTCTGGGTGAAAAATCATGAGTTTGAGCGTGAATTTGTCATGGCCAGGATCACCCTTTTTACATCAGCTCTTCTATTTATGAAGTTTAGATGTTAAATGGGCGCTCTATTCTCTTCTACACTATATTCGGCCTTCCTGACTTCCCAATGAGGCTCGGTCTTCCTCAACCACCCTTTTCCATGATTCCTTGGGTATTCCTACTGGTCTTTATCATGTCACATCAATATCTAATGTTATTTTGACTAATAGATCCTCATCAATATCTTAGTCTGAAGCAATTCTTCTAGCTGTTGGAAACTCTCTCTCCACCAATTCCTTATTTGTAATATGATACCTCCCTAATACTCTAGCCACAAATCTTAACATTCCAAGGTTGCTGCTTATCAAAATCCCTCTCATTTTCTTTGCCTGTGCCCATTTCTCAATGACATCGAGTAGTAAAGGCATCACTCTTTCTACAAATGGGACAATTTTATATACCATCAGTCTGGTATCCTAGCAATTTTTCCTTATTTCATCCATGCTGCTATTTTGCTTTCTTAATGCTCCCGTAACTCTTCATTTCAATGTTGAGTGTGCCTTCTAGGTAAAAGTAATGCTCTGCCTCATCTATCAACCCTCACATAGATTATAAAATCTTTTATCCCCAATTACTCTTGCTTTACATTTCAGAAATCCAAAATCTCCTACTCCATAAAGATCTAATCTAAACCACCTGTTGAGCCCCAATATTTTACATGCAGTATACAGTCCTGAGTTCATAGGCAAAAATCTTTCCCACAACAACAAAAATAGTCACTTTCCTAGTTGCATTTCTTCCTTTACAATCGTACAATTCATCATTAGGCTCATTTTGATTACAGTGATTTTCACAATTCCACCTTTCAAACTTTTCCACTACATTTTCCTTGGACTACTGTTATCACCAGTACTTCCACATAAAAAGGCCCTGAATGGGCCCTTCCTCCACAAATATGATAAAAATCAAATAGCTCAGTAGTGATCCTTGATGGAATCCAACATTATCTCAAAGTCTACCCTATATACAGTACTATATTGGATCCATTTTCCCTTTGCCTACACATACACCGATTAGTCTGGCCTATTCTTTACCTATTCTCATCTGTCCTCATACACCTGACAACACTGAGATTACCTAATAATTTTTCTTCTCTCAAGAGGTTAACTAGTGCACTGTAATTGTTCAGTGGCTACTTTCCCCTTGTTAAGGGTAGAAGAGACTCTTTAGCTATGGTAAGCAGCTCTTCTAGGAGAAGGACACTCAGAAATCAAACCATTGTTCTCTAGTCTTGGGTAGTGCCATAGCCTCTCTACCATGGTCTTCCACTGTCTTGGATTAGAGTTCTCTTGCTTGAGGGTACACTATTCTAACTAATTTCTCTTCCTCTTATTTTGTTAAAGAATTTTCAGTTTAGATAGATATTTATTTTAATGTTGTTAGTGTTCTTAAAATATTTTATTTTTCCTTATTTCCTTTCCTCACTGGGCTATTTTCCCTGTTAGACCTCCAGGGCTTATAGCATCCTGCTTTTCCAACAAGGGCTGTAGCTTAGAAAGTAATAATAATAATCATAATAGCCTAACTGTAAGTATCTGTACTCTGTCAAATGCCCTTTCAAGATCTGAAAATATGTGGAGCAATCTCTTCCTTCATGTGAGGTACTTTTCCTGTAATTACCGCACTATAAATGTTGCTTCTCACTGATTTCTTTTATATTTCTCTGCCATGAATTAAAACTGGCAATTATCAACCTCTGCTATAATTCACATCATTTCTTATAGCACATTTTCTAATATTCTTGTTTCATTCGATAAATATTAATCCTCTATAGCTTTCACATATCACTAAATCATCTTTACCTTTGTATACAACATGATAGGATTTTTTTCCCCACACTTCATGACCTGTCTTCTCTTATCAGCTTTTCACATATTGTACTCTAGTAAGCTCATTATATGACAAAATCTCCTACTTCTTTCAATGGGTCACATGATATTCCAGATTGTCCTGGTGATTTTCCTTTTTTGCATTTTCATTCAACACTTTGTAAAATAGGATAATTAAGCACATGAAACATTAAAACTGTGTTAAGGATCTAGCAACAAAGCAGTCATTTGCAATAAGCACATAGACAACCCATTAAAAAACACAGTCAATATGTTGTTCCTATTCAAAACAAACAACAATTAATGCAAATTGGACTTCCTTTCTAAATTTGAAAGTTTCCTTTCGCTTTTTAACTATCTATTGTTGATTGCCTTTAATCTCATGTTGTCTTTCTATATATGTTCACCATAATCTTGAGATTATCTGAATGGAAAAGCTATAACATCGTTAAATCCCATGAAACAGGGTCTTCATATTTTTCATCTCCCGCATACAATTATTTTCCCATTTTGTAAGAAAAACCATTTTAATGTAAAATAAAAATAATTATTTCAATGTTTACCTGGGAGTTACAATGATATTCTTGAAGCATGCTTCCTAACCTTAAAAACAAGAATAAAAGACTTCACTCCTTCCCCCATGTGACTAATCAATGACTGATTGTCCCTACCAGAAACCTTACTAAATGTTACACTGGAACCACTAGGCAAAACTTGAGTTAAGCTTAGGGTCGGTATCATGGTAGGTTTAGCTAGTATCAGTCTGCCCAAAGGCACCATAGCCTTCTTTAGATTACATGAACATAGCAAATCTTGCAAAAAGGTTATGAAGCTCACTACTAACAAACCGTAAGAGCTTGGTAATAGCCTCAATGGTATCACCGTCATCAACCCTACTATAATCCTCTAGTCTAGTCTTTCACTTATTTTCCCGTAAACTATGATGATTTATATTTTGGAGTCTTTTATGTTTATTGTGTCAGCCTGAAGATGCAGATATTGTTCTACCAGCGGGACCAGTAACCTAACAAATTTAGCACAATGGTTGTTTAAATCCCAGCGCTGCCCCAACACACCGAGGGAATGTGGCTCCACTTCCCCCATCAACAAATCAACTGAACAATTAACGCACGAATATATAGCAAAGCTAGAAGACATCCCATATTAATCTTAAGCTTAATATCAATAAAAGACCACCTAGATTTTCAGAGAGAACTACGTGACCTATCGTACTAACCAACAACAAAAAGACTGAAAAACATTAAAAATTTGTACGGCAATTTGTTTTTTCCTTGCTCTAAAAACCCGAGCTATTTAAATGGATTGGACCCAGTTTCGCTTTCTACGACCAATCAAAAAAGATAATGGGTTGATTACATCATAATAGGTTGTTAGGCAAAGTCACTGAGGTGGCATTATACTTTGCTTGAATGGCTTACATCACTATATACTGGTCAAAGACTTGCAGAGTGGTTGAGGCAGGACCTTTGATTAAATACCTCGGGTTTGTATAGCTAGGAAAACCACAAATTATTCTAAAAATTTGTAGATTATTTCCATGTGGATACAAACTTCTGAATCACTTAAATGGGAGTCTTCCTCAGGTGGGGGGGAGTCTGCTAAGAGTTAATCGCTCTCCCTCTCTCTGACATCTACAGTTACTGTATGCGAGTAAAGTCAAAAGGTGGATAAATTATAGCTTGTTTAGCTGGCTCGTAAAGAGGCAGGGTTAAAACATCCGATGGTTTTATGTCTAGTCTGAGATGGCAGAGAAGCATATGAACATTATGTGTCAGAATAATTTAATATAAAAAATATATAAAAAAAGAAGACTGAACAGAGCATGTTAATCTACTTGCATCAGGATTTGTTCCAAGTGAGAGCTTCAGGTCCAATCGTGAGCACATCCAGACTTGATCTACATTAATGCACTTATAATGCTAAGAATAATTGATGCCTTTGATAAAATGTTAGGTGTCAAGAGATTTTAGGTTACACTATTTCTTGAGCCACAAAAATAGGACCTAAAGAAAGTGTCCAATGACCTGTGAGTGCAATCTTTCAGGTTGTGATCCATGAAAGTGATTTGCCTCTTTCAGACACTGGCTCTGAGAACTTGAGCTACCAAGTGGTTCTTGCGGAATGCTAGGGTTGAGGCAAGACCATGGATATCATGTACTCTAGGGGGGCACCTAGCGACGCTTAGCCTAGGGATCTATTTGCTTTCGTGATAGTAGTTTCTCTTAGCCAAAATGAAATGGTATTACTGGACACTTTTCTTTTGAAGCCACCTGTGCTCACAATTATGTAAGAAACTTGTAGTCTAGGATGAGCGTTTTTAAATTTTTTCGGACTGCTCTAACAGGACAGAGTAACATATTATCAGGGCAATCAGTTACCTCTTTGAGAAACAGCTTTGAAAAACAGAATAGTGAGCTAGTTACATCTGTAATCATTCTCAGCTAGACTCGGAGTTTTGGCCGCAAATTCTAGAACAAAAAATAGTCAGTTCCTTCCACCGTCTGGAGTGTGACATAAGATGAGATATCCCGTGAAGTTTACCGACTCTCTTGGCTGAAGCTAAGGCAAGGAGAAAGACAGTCTTCAGGGTAAGATCCCTGCCCAGCCCTTTATGTAAGAGTTCATAGGGGTCTTTCTTTAAGGACCTAAGAACCTTTGTCACATCCTATCCCAAGAGGGGGATTTCAACTCTTGAGGAGGACAAGTCTGCTTAAAGCTCTTAATGAGAGCAGAAAATTCCGTAGACGAGGAGAGATCAAACCCTTTCAGTTTGAAAACGTGGCTCAAGGCTAAGCGGTAACCCTTCACCGCAGTGACTGGAAGGGACTTCTCGTTCCTCAGGAACAATAAAAAGTCAGCAAGCAATCGGAAATAGTGACCTTGAGTAGACTTATATTCCCCCAACAACAGCAATCACAAAAGAATTTCCACTTGGCCTGGTAGACTGCTGTGGACGACTTTCGGAAGTATCCAGAGAGTTGTTTTGCAGTTGGACCCAAAAAACCTCATTTTTGAAGAGATGCTGGATAGTTTCCAGCAGAGAAGAGATACAGTGCATTGCTTCGTGGAACTTTCTTACTTGTGGTTGACGAAGTACATTTGGCCCTTCTGGAAGTTCTGTTGGAATGTCCACGAGAAGTTCCAGCAGGTCTGGATACCACTCCGCGGTTGGCCACATTGGGACTACTAGCGTTACTCTGACTTTTTGTGATGTTCGGACTCTTCTCAGGACCTGACAAATAAGTCAGAACGGTGGGAATGCATAAAAATCCAGCTGGTCACATGGGTGCTGGAAGGTATCTTCCATTGCTGCAGCTGGGTAAGGGACTGGAGAGCAATACACCGGAGTTTATTGTTCAGGCGAGTCTAGTGACAGGGAACCCAACAAAGTCCCGCCTCTTCGCCACAAGGAGGAGCAAAGACCATTCTGAACCAACTGTCATCCCTGGTTGACTTAGATGGTCAGCAATGACATTCTTCTTCTCTGAGATAAACCTTGCCAAGAGGGATATTTCATTGGAATGAGCCCATGTGGATCTCTACTACTGTACTAGTTGGCAGAGAGGAGAGAAGCTGTGCCTCCTTGTTTGAAGATCTAGATCACTACTGTGGAGTTGTTGCTCATCAACATCATGGGGTGACTTCTCGAGTCTCTGAGAAGTGGAGTAATGCTAGTTGCACCATTCTCATCTCCAAGAAATTTATGTAAAGGTTCTTGTCTTTCTGTGACCATAGACATGAGACTTGCTTCTTTCCTAGGTGAGCACCCAACCCTTGGCGAGATACATCCAATAACAGGAAGTAATTTGGATAAGAAAATGAATGAATGAATGATTTAAAGTTTCAGGCATCCTGACATCTAAGGTCATTGACGCCGGTAACATTTAATATATGTATACAAAAATAAAAAATGAAATAAAATTAAAAATTAAAGAGTATTCAATCAAAATCATAAAAATTGAATGTCATAAAAGTTAAATATTTTTCAGAAGACCTGCTTCTGAAAGAAATCTAAAAATGCCACTTGCATGGTAGGACACATCATTTCCAAGAATCTTGGCAAGGATGAACCTGCCACCCTCACCTCGAGCCTCAAACAAATATCTATTCCGCAAGTTGTTATAATTGGGGCATTCGGTCAACAAATGCCTTACTGTTAGAGGTACTAAACAGTTGTCACAATACGGTTGGTGTTGGCCCTTCAGCAGAAACTCATGTGTCAACCGAGTGTGACCAATACGGAGACGACAAAGAGACGTCTTCCATTTTCGGGGCATCATATTATACCTCCAAGGAGATATGTCATTTGTTACTTCCCTCATTTTATTGCGATCTTGACTATCACATTGCTGTTGCCATTTATTGCAAACCATTTCTTGATGTCAGGTAAGAAATCATTACAGGGAATGGGATACCTTCTTGGCAGCAACTCGGATGCAGCCTCCTTAGCCAGTGAATCTGCCTTCTCATTCTCGGACACACCTACATGTGCTGGAACCCAACAAAATTGAACTGTTATACCTCTCCGTCCAATAAGGAAGAGCCATTCTAAAATCTTTAAAACTAGAGGGTTATTAGAATTAAAAACTTCCATAGCTTGAAGGACACTCCTTGCATCACTAAAAATTGTAAAATTACCCTCCTTCTCCAACGCTATTTTCTCAATAGCGGTTAATATGCAATACAGTTCGGCAGTAAATATGGAAGCGGTCAGAGGAAGTGCACCTCTACAATTAAAACCATTACTATGTACTCCAAATCCAACGCCAGCATCAGATTTAGAGCCATCAGTATAGATAAAAGTTGATCCTCTATGTTCTTTAACATGTTCATTAAAAAGAGACCTGGCTTCTAGGTCTGACATATTCTTCTTATCTCCAATAAAATATTTACAAAAAGATATCTCTGGTAACTTCCATGGAGGCGTTGATGATACCTTGAATGGAAGTACCTTATTTCTAATTATATCCAGACTATTTAATAATCGTTTCACCCGAAAGCCATAAGGTTGAGGAGATTTTGGGTGCAACTCAAAGTATGATGCGTGTCTTACAAGGCTTGCCAGTCTGAAAGGCTAGAGAGTTAGGGAGTCTTTGCAATCTAAACCAATACCGAAGAATGGAAGACATTGGATAAGAAAAATGTAGGAAGATTCCCACTAACAGGTTCTCTCTGAACCACCAATGGATTGTCACAACCTCCTAGGGCACCGAGAGCAGGGTTGCAGGGTAGTCAAACATCTGAGGCCACCGGCTCCTCAGAACCAACTGCACCGAGCGAAGATGCATCCTCCCAAAGGGGACCAGCTTCTCCAGTGATGAGAGAGATATTCAGGAGCTTCTGCCACGAGTGGGCAGGAAGTGATTTGCCTTCCAAAAAGGTCTCTACTAGGTTCCCGAACCTTAGAACCCTCTCTTCGGACAGAAATGCTCTGGCTTGGACAAAGTCGATGTCTGTCTAGCTACATGATAAATTGTTGAGGGACAAGGTGGGACTTTTCTGGGTTGAGCTAAATACCAAACAATGCAGAAGTCGAAGAAGAGATCCCTGTGCTTTAAGAGCAGGGATTGGGACTCCACTAGAAGCTGCCACTCATCCAGGTACCTTAACAGCCTGATGCCAATGGCATGAGCCCAGGATGAGACAAGGGCAAAGATTCTGATAATAACCCGAGAGGGTGTTGACAGGCCAAACCATAGTACTCTGAATTGAAAGATCTGTCTCGAAAGGGAAACCTTAGGTACTTATTTGAGGTAGGATGGACAGGGACCTGAAAGTAAGTGTCCTTCAAGTCATTCTTCCTGATGGCCTGAAGAACGGTGGCCGGGGTTTCCATCTTGAAACTTGTTTGGAGAGCAAAAAAATTCAAATGCAATAGGTCTATGACAGGTCTCCAACTTCCAGTCAGCTTTCTACTAGAAAAAGCTTGGTGAGGAAGCCTGGGGGGTTGTTTAAGACATATTTCACAGCTCCTTTGGGGTATCTTGGACACTTCCTCTAGTATGATAGAGTTCTTTACTGCTCCCCTCATATAACACGATTAGACTGTCAGAATCTAAGTTAGAACGGGATGTGGTACCTTGAGAGTAGAACCTCTACCTCGGCCCCAAACGATTGCACCTGACCCAATGGCTTTGCAGGCATCCCACTCTGGTGGCAAGTTGGAGGATGTGCCCTCCCTACTGGGAGCCTCTGCAACAGCAATTACTATGCCAAAAGGAGGATCTGGGGGCTCCATATCTCACAGTGTTGGAACTCAAGAGGGAGGAAGTAGCCTCCCCTGCTGGAGAGGGGGGGGGGGCTGCTTGAAAGGCAAGTTTTGTTGGGGTTGAGGGATGGGCATCCTATGTGCCTCTGTTCTCCTCCTCAGAGAAGTTTGCCTAAATCTTTACACTTTCTCTGGGCCATGATATCATCTAAAGAATGGAAAAAAAAAGAATAACTTTCGAACAACTGGGTACAACCGCATTGTGTCCTTAAGGATACAGTTACCCAAAGAGTTTGGCGCAACCAAAATTCTAGGGTTTTGGCCCCTGACGGTTAAAGATCTTCAAATTATTTCAGGGTGGCTTCGTCCTTAAGTTACAGCAAAACGAGAAACTGCTCAAGATCAATGGTCGAGCCAGGAGCAAGCTTACATAGCAACAACTTCCATATTGATCATCTCCGGTAATGAAAATACACACGCAAGAGGAAAGGTTAGATAATCTACAAACCGGGATGGATGGTACGAGGTTAGCAATGTCCACGTCAATGGGGAGTGGGCTCAAGAACACAGCAGTGTACATAAAATCTTCTCTGGGGAGAAAGGGCTTATGGCGGTAACTTATGATGACCCTCTTCCCTTTTAAAAGTTTTTAGCTGCTGAGACTTGTGTATTAGACAAGTCCAGCATGTACCTAGTTTGATTAGAGAGCACCTCACCAACCTATGCCTAGTACTTTGCGATTAGGGGAAGACAGAATCGATAGCACATCGTCTGTTAGCAGTTTGAGCGTGAGGAGGCTCATCTAAGCCATTCAAATGACAGATCAAACTCATAATCTCAATAGGGAGACACTTCTGAATCAGACATCGGGACCTCAAGCAGGGATACTTCAGCTGAGCTGGTGCCTGCATGCACAGCGAGGTTCTCCTGAGTTATCAATAGTAATAACATCCTGGGCAACTGGTGGTTCTGACTTTTGAATACTCAGTTGTTCCAGCTTAATAGATACATCAGAATTCTTAACTTTCCCTTTAACGTCCTTCCGTTCCCTTGTGACATTTAATGAAGGGAGGGAAGAAGAAGCAGAGAAAGACTGGGAGGAGTCCAGGTCACTCCTGTCATAAGGGCGACTACCTCTAGCAACTCACGAGGGACAAACAGGGAGCTCCTTGTCAGAACTCAACCTTTGTGAGGAGAAGGATTTCTCAACTGCATGTAACCTGGTGTGCCTTCTATGAGGATTGGGCCTACGAGGCTTAATAGGTGACGTCATATGTCTCAAACTGGGGTAATACTGTATTAAAATGGGGAAACGATTCCAGTGCCCTTTTCCATTCTTGAACCTGAAAAGATGACTAGTCTGAAAAATCAAGCTCTTGCCATTCCGGAGAATGCATAAGGTTAGAAGCATTACAAACATAAGGCAGATACTATGGCTAGGAACAGAAACATGTTTTTTGTTAGAATACCTCATGACTTTCAGGTTGTGAGAACCAGTTTGTTGGTGGTTATCAACCAAGGAGTCTTTATACTAGGCCGAAGATTAAGATAGAACACTACTGCAAGGAGGTTCCATTTGCATATGAGTCTGAGAAGTGGAATCACGATCTAAGCGTGCATAATCATGTGACAAAGAAGCATAGCTATCACATGGAGGAATACCGTCACGCGATGAAATGGCGGAGCGTGTCATGACATCATCACGAGAGAACCAGCAGTGTGAAGAGACTTGTTGGCCTGAACATCCGGCAGAGGCATAGTCTCACGCGCCCATCATGGCCGTGGAACGAATGCACAACAATAGAAGAACTAGCCATAATTCCACACACTTTACTCACAAAATAATGAAACCACTCTTAGTGAGTCATAAAGAAAAAAAGACACAGCTCTAAGCACTAGATGAGTAACGCATGGATATAAATACTTGATCGTAGAAGAGGAGTGACTTACTCCTCTTAGCACGATGACCAGAAGATATTTGATGTAAGCCATTCAAGCAAAACATAGTGCCACCTTGCAGCAGCGTTGCCTAGCGGCCTATTATAATCAACCCAACCTGTTTTCTTTTTTAATTATCCGGTCGTAGACAACAAAACTAGAAGTAACCTCATTCAAATGACTCAGAAGTTTTTATCTGCGAAGGATTAATATCGTTTGGTGTACCCAAGCACTCTTATTGGCAAACACTTCCATACTAACTCAATACTCCAATAGAAGGGCAAGGCTGTAACAGTGGAAGAAAATTTGAAATTTTACATTTTTAAGAAAGATGTCGACCTTTAACCAAGTTAGAGAAGAAACCCATATAACTCTCAGATGAGATTCATACAGTAGATACACCTCGTTCATTCATTTTACATTGCCTTGCAAAATATGCACGACACGGGCTCCTGCGTTGGCTGCTCGTAAAGAGATGTCTATTTCAACCCCTTTTATGGTTTTGGTAATATCCAACATTTTCAACCCATGGTTTTATATGCTTTGTCTTTTAATAATTTTATATGTTATAAGGACCCCTTTTTCTCCTGGGGCCAAAGGAAGCCTGAAAAATTAAATGAAATGAACATGAAGTTCCCACAAAAAAAAATATCTATTTCAACCTTTTTTCTGGAAACACTATTTTTATATCCTTTTATTTTTCAGGCTTTCTTTGGCCATAGGTGAAAAAGGGGATATTATACTGTCCATCTAAATGACTTTTTCCTATAACATATAAAAATATTAACTTAACCCTTTTACCCCCAAAGGACGTACTGGTACGTTTCACAAAAGCCATCCCTTTACCCCCATGGACGTACCGGTACGTCCTTGCGAAAAAATGCTATAAAAAAAAATTTTTTTCATATTTTTGAGAAAATTCAGGTATTTTCCAAGAGAATGAGACCAACCTGACCTCTCTAAGACAAAAATTAAGGCTTTTAGAGCAATTTAAATAAAATATACTGCAAAATGTGCTGGGAAAAAATAACCCCCTGGGGGTTAAGGGTTGGAAATTTCCAAATAGCCTGGGGGTAAAAGGGTTAAAAGACAAGGCACATAAAACCAGGGGTATAAAAATGTTGAATTTTAACAAAAACATGAGTAATACACTGACTATTTTCAGAGGTATAGCTAACCTTTCACTGAACATTCATGATTTTTCTGAAAACCCTTGATGATCTCAAAGGGAAACATTGTAGTAGTATTGAAATCTGAAAGGTCTATTACCAATGACAGATTTAAGAATAGGTAGGCATTTGCCCCTAGTTTTATAAAGAAAGGGTCAATATGCACATGCTAACGTTTTTAAGTTGGAAAATAGTAAGAAAATATGCGATTCAAATCTGAATAAGAGGGAAAAATATTAAGGAAAATAACTGATTAAAACAAAAATCATGACAGGCAATATAAATGCAACTCCCATTATTATTATGGTTTAAAATTTCATTAAAAGAAATAATCAAAGAACATATCCATTGTATATGTGATGACGAGGAAGATGTAGCTACATGGTGACCAAAATTCTAGGCTAAGACACTTGAATCCAAGTGCAGTGAGTTCTAAAGTTGCTTGACTGAGAATATTTGCACATCTATAGTATTTTTTGGTATGATACTCCAATTATGGTATTTTTTAAAACAGAACATGAATCATCTGTAAAGGACTGAAACAGTAGTAGTTATCAATTTTTTAACTCACAATAATCAGGCATTGAAAAACAGTATGGTAAGGGTAAAGATGTTCATAAAAGCAACACCAACACGTTGCAAATCGATTGTAAATCTCAAACTGCGCAGGATAAGCATAAACTGAATAGTCTGCCTTACCTGTTAAATCCATCTGCTCCTCCTCATTTTCTAAAGGATACAGACATGCAAAAATCAAATAATCTCCATTAAACTTTCATAAATTCCTTATCAAGGAATCCTCCAGCAGCACATTAACTGATAATGTTTTTCTAAATAAAGTGCAAAAAATTTAATAAAAATATTCTAAATTTCACACAAACAGAAATTCTAGGTTAAAGTACATCTTTATCCAAATCCATTCCACCAAACTTGGCCAAATAATCTCTACCTGTTAGTTATCCTTTATTCCAGCAATTAATAGTAAATATCTACTTTTTTACCTATAAGTATAGGTACAGTAAACTACAAACACACAAATTTCACTCTCTTCAATCAACATGCTTAAATCTAATTAGAGGGAAAGATCATTTAAATTTTTAATTTCTGTTTTTTTTTCTTATCCTTAACCAGAAACCATGAAATCAACAGAAGACTAAATTATGAATAGGGAGTATTTTCTTCAAACAAGTAACTCTACTACAAGAAGCTCCTTCTTACATTGAAAACTTTCTCTAAGGAAAATTTTGATAAACAAAATGGTCACTTTTTAAGTACAGTAGTGGGTTTTCTGTGGAACCAATTACAGTATACCCGTGTATTCAGTCTAATGAAGTCTATTATTTAACTTCAAAAACAATTAATAAGTGAAAGATTTTTTAATAATTTTCCAGAATTAATCTTATACACATTACAGATAACAATAAATAGCTTCATCAATGAAGAACTAATTCATCAAAAATTTTCAATTGCTAATTCTAAAACAAACCTTTTAAATCTAAGCAATCTAGACGTCGCTATGACTTGTGGGGTTAACGCAACTGATCATATTTCACCCTCAAGATCAAGATAATTTCAGCATAAAGAGGACACGTAAAAATCGGACGAGCAGAAGTAAAATCGAGAATACTCTCAAGTGGCACTTTACAAATTCTAATAAAATCCCTAATCACAAAACTGAAATTATGGTAACAAAGAATCTCACCTGTTCTCATGGAGTTGGTTCTATCTAGTCCTCGAGAAAATATCCCTCCTACTTCAGCGTCAGCTTCAATTCCTAGATCAGGGTTACTATTACTCCTGAAAAACAGATCTTAGATAATAAAAGTTTTAATTTCTATACTCGCCTGATGTTCATATCACTTCTTCTCCTGAAGCTTAGTTTATTGACATTTACCCCAAAAAAATATCTACAAAATTTTTCCATTTATTTTTCCTTAAAAAAAAAAAAACCTTCTCATAAAGTAATGAAACAATTTAGTGGTTGATGGCAAGTAGCAATGTAAGGGTTTTTCACATCATCAGTTTCCAAGTCGCAAACATTCCCAATTCCTTGACAGTGAGGAGGTGGATTGGCATGCACAAGAACATCAGGCGAGTATAAAAACAAAATTTTTATTAACATTGTTTATTTCTATGGCCCTTCCCTGATGTTCATATTACTGAATGAAAGAGACAGGTCAACAGAAATTCTAGTCTCAACAGAATTAGATTTTATTGGGAATAGTCTAAAATACATGTTTGCAATATTGGGCTCCAGATTGTTTTTCTAATGATATTTGAAATATCAAAAAAAAAATCTATAACTTAATTGCATTCTAATAATTTTAAGGGCCACAGTAGTAGCCACATTAAGACCTACAGGCCATTAATCTCGGTAAGAAAGTCAGGACTCTTCAAGATAATGCCCATCAAACACCAAACTGTTATGTTAATTAACTGTTTCTGAATCAACTTATGCTCCCAAGGCTAACCCTAAAAGACAGTGATTGCAGATTATTATGCATTTAACTGTTAAATCTAATAGTGAAAAGTTTCCTCGAGATTCAAAACTGAAACTACAGTACTACATAAGTAAATACACATCCCAATCCAGAGAGACCTGATTACAGACAGGCTTAAATATATTTGTTAAAATACCTAGAAGTAGCTGTCTAATCCCAGATGCTTGAGTACCTAAATAAGCACCGATCTCTACCCTATAACGACTGAAATTGGAAATCCTTTTCAAAAGGTCACCTTAAATTAAAATTCTTTTCCTAGGTCACCTTAAAAATTTCAATAATATGAACATAGCTAGTTCTAGTTATTGAAACAATCTTAGGCCAAAACTTTTAAAAATTAACAAACTACTGTTTGGTACAAAATATTGGCAGACACTGTTAGACTTATAGAAGACAATCTCACGGATTGAAAGCCATGGGTTAAACAATGTCATCAAAAGCCACCCAGGTGATTAGATATAAAGTGAACCCTCTTCAAAATTGTTTATCCAAGCAAATTGATTGGTGCAATAAACTTCTCAGGCACTTAACCGCAGATGGCCCAGTTTCACAGATTATTTCCCTAGTGTCCCAAATACGGCTATTATGAGACATTGTGGTTCACAGAAAGTTTGAAAGTTATTACACACCTGTTAGATCATGGTAATGTGTAAAAGTCTCGTTTTCCTGTTGTTAGAGGGTATCTACCTTCTAAGCTAAGGGATCTAGAACAAAATGTAAAAATACCCCTATTACTGTTTTGTCAAGAGCATCTAATGTTCCTAGATGGTCATCCATTAGAGTAGTGACTAGCCTCAACATTGTTTAACTTAGCTAATCTGACAAGAAGCTGTTTTCAACATGGTAGGAGCAGTTGCAAACATGACGAGAAAGTCAGGCGAGGGAGCAAACATGAATATGTATGGGAGTCACCATCATTTCCAAACTTCTAGATATACTGACGATTTGCAGTGCCCAACTGCTTGGAATTACTAGACAATGCTTAACTGAAGCTTTTGTTTATGCTGAAAACTTTAATTTGACCATGACACATACTGTACTACCCAGAGGGATATCTTATGGCTCACACACTAAAAACCCATTTGCTCCCAAAATGAAACACACATGCACTGTGGTACAAGATCACCAAAAGGCAATTCCTACGTCCCACAAGGCACTTACTTTAGCGAGAGGAGGGATATAACAATCAAGCTACCTCTTCTGCATTTTGCCTCACAATCTAGATGTCTTGTAGAGCAAATAGGCCCTTGTAAATGCAAAGGTTTAGTTGTAAAAGGACTAAGTAATTACGTAATTCGAGACACTACAAGAGGAATTAGACTGTAAAGTGCAGTGAACCTTCAGGACCCTTATTGAAAGAACACAATGTAATTAGAACCACTAGACCAGGGTAGGCATCCCAAACTTACCGCCTAAAAGAGAAGGCTCCGACGTGCAGCCACTGAGAAAAATGAAAGAAGTTAAATAAGTTAAAACCACAAACAGGTTCAGCACTGACTTTGCTATTACGCCAGTATTGGATCATTATATCGTTATCAACTCCACAGAAAACAAATATTCTCTATCCACAATTCCCCTCGGCCGTTATGACAATCGAACAGCAGACATTCTGTTAACCTGTTAAGCGTCCCCCCTGGACCAGGTTGCCGCTAACGTACCGTCACGCTTTTTTTGCCCTGAGCGGTCATTTCACAAATGATAATTTTTCAAAGTTAATATCATTCCTTTATGCTTATAATTCGTATTTATAGTTAAAAGTAGGGATATTAATTACATGGTATTATTTCACTTCAAATTACTACATAATACTGAATATTCTAATGGGTTCTTTTTATCTTCAATCGTAAATCTTACGCCTGGATAAACAAAAAAAGCAGACAGACACACACACACACACACACACTCTCTCTCTCTCTCTCTCTCTCTCTCTCTCTCTCTCTCTCTCTCTCTCTCTCTCTCTCTCTCTCTCTCTCTCGGCGTTTCCTTTCCTATATAGTTTTGTGAAATCTCGTTGTCCAGTCATTCGGTAATGAGAAGTCATTTTCGCTTTCAGCATCGAAAGAAAACTTTGTTTCTTCAATATCCTCATCCCTGGAGGATTCAGAACTAGTGCTCTCATTATCAAACAGGTTATCATTATCAAATTCCTCAACAAGAATATCATTTATTTCATCTAAAGAAATAACCTTCCTCTTTAGACCGTTCATTACAAAAGGAACAACAAACAACCACTTCCGCATGAACGCCCGAAGCACACTGATAGGAAACCAGTTTTCTAACATCAAGCTACCTTCAGAAAAATAGTTGCCAGACATCATATAAGTTTCTATTTACAGACCCCATATGCTGAGAGTGTTGCCAAGTGGTGATCCTATACTTACTATACGAGTAAACGTAATATCACGAGACTGACGGCTTGAAAAAGGCAATTAAAGTCATGAACGGAATATGCAGTTGAAGGCGGTACCGAGTAGATCGTGGTGAACGGTTTATCACGTGGGTGACGCTTAACAGGTTAACAATGTGGATGCTTTACCTCTGCACAATGTACACTTTCCAGTTTCATATAAACTTACTTGAAACATAATTTCCCTGTTCAAAAAAGCTAACCAACTGAGCAGGTTAAGCTAACCTAAAATTCAACTAGAAAAGCACACAGAGTGCAGACTTCCGCCACGACAGCTTATTTCTCTAAACCAGCTTGCCTTTCCCATAATCAATTCAAAACGTAGGCGCATTTGAAGTCTGTGTGACAACCATGTGCGAACTTGGGGTTAATGTTAGGGTTAATTCAGTCGACCTTATGCTCGACCTTGACTTCGGATTTTCAAAATTGAATCACTTCCACATCCCAACATAATAATTAATTCATGAAAGTTTCACTACTCTATGAGTATAATTGTGGCCAGAAAGTTGTTCACAAATGGACAAACGGGCAAAATCGTAACCTCCTCCCAACTTCCTTGGCTGAGGTAATGCTTATCACAATCTGGAAGGGGAGATGCACATCTTGGCTAAATAATTTTGATAGAGATACTGAAGAATAGAAAACTCATGGTGTGCTACTTACCATTAACCACTATATTGTTTAATCATTTCACGGGAGGTTTATATCTCCAAAAAAGAAAGTAAATGGGAAATTTTCTTTATAATTTTTTTGGGGTAAAATGCGATAAACAGAGCTTCTGAAGAAGCAGCAAGGTGAGCATTAGGGGAGTTTCATAGGAATAATAAAGGACCAGGTTAAAAACCTAAAAGCATATTCAGGTTCAACTTTTGGAACAGTATCCACTCAACAGTATTATACTATAGTACTTTCTTTAAAAAGTGCAGTATATAATACGGTATTGCAGCAATCAATCAATCGCTTATAAAAATGATAGATTATACATTGAATTATATTACAGTAAATATAGTTTAACCAAGCCAAAAGTCCCCCTTTTGATTTTCATAATGCTAACTCAGAATTTGAAGCAGTAATGAGCTACCTTGAGTACTTTCGATGGGTTGGAACAGAACTTGGAGGCTGTGGCATGTGGCTATGGGACGGTGTTACCGGAGTTGTAGGAATATCATCAGGGTGCGGAAGTGTTGACTGATATGCAATATACGTCAATAGAGTCCCATTACGTCCATGTTGATCATTTTTCTCTTCTAAAAGAGCCTGTACAAAAAATCAAATTTTACTTTTAGAAAAAACACTAATGTTGCCTTTAGTGTCACATATCAAATTGTATAATATTAATAATAATAATGATAATGATAATAATAATAATAATAATAATAATAAAAATAACAGTAATTACAAGATAAATCACCTGCCATTCCAAATAGCCAAAAACTAGCTCTATATTGGGGATCAAAGCACACATTCTTGCCTACTTTCATCCAGTTTGTTGAGAACTCTCCTCTAGTGAGTAATGAGTTGCATTCCAATGAAGGAGGAGGAGGAGAAATTACAATAGAGCAATGATTCAAATTTTGCAAAACAAATGTTTCCATAAAAAGGAACTAAAGCATTTTCATTAAGTTATAAACTAAAGACTTACTTGAGCCTTGTATCTCCTGTGCATGTGAATATGTGGAGACAAATGAGGGAGATGACAAGTGTTTGAATTCTATAGTAACTGATAGCCACATACTGTATTTTGTCATTTCCTTTAACTAATTAACCCTAACAATGATTGGTAAGCAACATGAAAATAGGCAAAATGGGCAAGTGTTAGTTCAATGCCAAAGAAGGTTTTTTAGGTTTTCTCAAGTTTTTTTTTTTTTTTAAGGGGACACTATAGAATTGAAATAACTGCTATGGGATTTTAAATAAAATATGACAAATTTAGATATAATTTGTATTTTTCATAACTATAAAAGGGGATTCAGCGTTATGAAGCTTCATCTGTGGTGAATGACGGAGGAGGGTGGGCTGTGGCACCCTAGCAGTACCAGCCAAACTCGATTGAGTCCCTTGTCAGGCTGGGAGGAACGTAGAGAGGAGAGGTACCCCTTTTTTTTTTTTCATTTGTTTGATGTCAGCTACCCCCCAAAATTGGGGGAAGTGCCTTGGTATATTTATGTATAAAAGCCTGAGTCCCACTTACTCACTGAGCATTCTAATTACAGCCATGACTCTCTAAGGGAAAGTATGAGTAAAGGACTCCAGGTTTGTTTAATTAGGAGAAGTAAAAATTATCTCCGAATTTGTTATTTGTTCTGTCACAAATACAATCCTCATTCTTTACATAGGATACTCATCCTAAGTAAGGAGGATGTCCCTATTCCAACTGGCAGGGTATTTATCCCAGAACACTGAAACTCGGACCTTTGTAAGTGGTGCAAAGTTTAGGTTCCACATCCTGTATTGCACGGGCCATGGACAGCTAGTATTGTCAAAGTACCATTATATGAGATGTAAGGAACCGTAACTCTGCATTACTTGCAAGGCTCTGAGTTTTGGTATCCTGGGATAAGTACCCAGCCAGTTGGAATGTGGATTTCCTCCCTTCTAAGGATGCGTCTCCTGTGTAAAGAATGAGGTTTGTATTTATGCTGGAACAAATGAAAAATTTGAAATAACTTGTATTTTACCTAACTATACAAACCAGAGTCCTTTACACGTACTTTCCCACCATCACTAATGCCATAGAAAGTCATGGCTGCAATCAGAATGAGCTCTCAGAGAAAAAAACAGGGAGACTGGGTTTCCCTGCTCCCGAGTGGTAACTACTGGCCACCTGTTTATACATTATTATGAAAGTTTAATTGTTGTATAGGCCAAATTCAGCTTCACTGGAATGCCATAGCATATTTTCCACAGTAGTGTTCCCTTCAAAATAAAAGAAAACTGCATTCAGACAACCTAACAAACATTCTTGGACACTGCATCAATACCTGCACCTGTTGTACTAAAGCCTAAGCTTTACAAATCATGAGATCCTTTTCCTCACACACTTCAAGATATGGGGATCTTGACGCACCTACGCTGGCAACCGTTACAATGCCAATACATATGTTGTTTGGCAGGACCAATAACATTCAATATAAGGATGGGAGAAAGTTCTCTTAAATTTTCTTATTCAAGAGGTCAGGAACCTGTAGACTTGTAAAGGTAAGCATGATGACATCCACCAGGTAAGATTAACTAAAATCACAAATTTTAAAGTAATTTGTATTTTTCCTAACATAATTACCTAGAACTACCTTCTTAGGAGTTACTGGTAACTCTACCTAACCGACCAGCTTTTTGTATAGTTTACCCTCTTTCCGTTTTCTAAGGGGTCAACCTCAGGCAGTGTGATATGAGCCCTGAGGCGACCCGGGGTCGGGTCGGGAAGCGTGCTAGCTCAGGTCGTCGACTCGTCAGTAAGTTTCTGGTCACGACGTGATTAACATCTCGCCGCGCTCTCTCTTACCTTGTGCGACCCTATGTGTCCCCCGATCCTTTGTGCTTACCGCGTGTTACCCACGTGTTTCCCTTTCACTTTCCCTTTGCATCCTTGTGTCTCTTGGTGTATTAGCGTTGCGTTATGGAGCATCCTTGTCGTTGCCCTGGGCCTGTGGCTGGGAAGTCTTGCGGGGCTTTCCTTTCTAAACCTGAGATTGATCCCCACTCCTTGTGCTCCACGTGTAGGGGGAAAGTGTGTTTCCCTGCCTCTACGTGCCCGGAGTGTGCTAACTGGAGTGAGATCCAGTGGGTGCTCTTCGGGACTAAGAAGAAGGCGGCGGCTAAGAAGTCGCCTAATGACTCCAGTATCTCTTCGCCTGTGGTTTCTCCAGACGTCTCGGCAGACCGTAGCACCCGTCCTTCTTCCCCTACCCAGCGTAGGGGACGAGGTAAGTCCGTTGCGGGGAAGAGGCCCATTGCCCTTCCCCAAGAGTCTGATATTCCTATGGGGGAAGTGTCCAGTGTGGGGCAGGCATGTGTGGGGCCTGAGTGTAGTGCAGGAGTGTGGGTAGGAGGCGAGGTCCTGGTGCCCGCAGGTCCCGTCTCCTCGGAAGATCCTATGTGGGGTAGACCGAGTATGGATACTTCCCCGGCATCATGGCGTGTTTCAGGTGCGTCAACCGCCAAGGGAGACACGGAAAAAGGAAGTTCGTCGTCTTCAGACCCCACCACGTGGGTGGCCCCTAGGACTCCCTTCAGGTCTCCCATTAGAGGAGAAGACGACGTCGAGCAATAGCTCTATAAAGGACTCGCTCGGTCCCCTCCGGCTCCCTCGTCTACGCTACCCCCAGTGTTTCTGCAGCCTCCCACGCCTGAGAAACGACGAGAATTTCCCCCCGCAGTCTTGGACGTTTCGGGCGGTCTGAGGGATTCGTCCTCGTCATCGTCGTCGTCATCAGACTCTTCTTCTTCTTCGTCGTCAGAGGACGAGGACAGGAACCTTAGCAAGAGGAAGAGGAAGAAATCCCGCAAAAAGAAGAAGTCCCGTTCCCGTTCAAGACATGGTAAGAAAAGATCTAAGTCCTCTAAAAAGAAAGCGAAGAGGAGCAAGTCCAAGGAGTGGGTGAATTTCACAGTGCCCCGGAGCGAGCTGTTTAGGTTTACCACAGCCGCGGCCGCTTCCGGGGGGCTCCCTAGAGCCTCGCCTTCTGTGTCTCATCCTCCTACCTCCTCCTTCGGACCAGTCGCCCGGTAAGAGGGGTCGAACCGGGCCCCCGTGTAGTGACTAACCCAACGGTGGCCTCCGCTCCTTCTTCCCTGAGGAAAGATGTACAGAGTATGAAGGAAGGCTTAGCGTCAACCACGGGCACCTTGGAGGCCTTCCTAAAGCATCAAGGGCGCCCGTCGGTCCGCATGGATCCCCCATCCACGGAGTCCCCCGTGGAACAAGGTACTCCCATGACGGATACCTTCATCCCCACGGGGCAGCCCATACCACTGGCAGACTCGTCAGGCGTTGCCTTTCCCACCGTCATGGAGTACCCCCGTACGGAGGAACTGGTGACAGAAGACCTGGTGGAAGGAGGGGAGAACTCGTCTGACGACATCTCCTCCTACCGTAAGGTTCTGGCCCTAATTCGTCGGCATCACCGATTGGATGAACCTAAGCCCTCAGCTGCAAAGGCCGTGCTCTCCGGACTGTCCAGAATGATCGACAGCCCGGTGCAACAAAAGCCCTCTTTGTCTCTCCCTCGGACGTGAAGTTGGGGATGGAATAAATAGACGAATACCTAGCAGGACTGGCGGAGGCCCCCAGAAGCCAGAGTTCCTCCAAGCTTCTTCCGGGCCTGAAATCCCAGAAACGTTTTTACGTCCCAGAAGGGCATCGCGGTGGACCCCGTGCGGTAGAAGCAGCGGTGACCTCACTGAACCAGGGAGCCTCGGAAGACAGGGCCTCCACTGCCCCCGTGTGCTTTTCCCCGTCAGAAGCCTCTATGATGGAGGACATGGCACAGGACCTGGTCTACGTGTCCTCCTGGTTAGATTGGTGGTCTTGGGCCTTGGTGGGGTTTCCGGCGTCCCATGACCTCTCCCTCCCGGACAATCAGGCCATGCTGAGGGATCTAGTTAGTTCGGGAGGCAAGGCCTTTAAGTTTTTATCATCCCAGTCTCTGTCTGTGGCTACGAACTGGGTTCTTAGGAAGAGGGATACGGTACTGAGCAAACTGGTGCGGAAGTTACCGGACAGAGAAGCGAGGAGACTGAGGAATTCCTCCGTGTGGGGAAATGACAAGATTAACTAAAATAACAGTTTGGTTAATCTCATTCGTCGTTATCATTGTGAACTGAAAAAGCAAAACTTATCCCGTTATGAATATCCCAATAAGAAATACATTCCCATTACCTTTTGCAAAAAATCTAAATAGTGAAAATTGGCATAGGTAGAATGACATCTCCAATTGCCTGTACTTAAGATAGCCATGATTTCAATGCTTTTCTTGAGGTCACGAAAGTCGAGGGTTTCGTAGAGCAAAAATCTCATGAACAGGCACCTGTCTGGCTGGCTCAATGTTCAGAAACCTCTGTCTATGCCAGAAGAATAACCTGTCTCAGCCAAAAGGATACTGTATTTAACCACTATTTTGTAAACAAAAACAGTATGGAGTTGTCGCCTCTTATAGGTCTTATACCTATCAAGTAGTAGCTGATGACTCTTACTGGGAAAATATGGGAGTCTTTTTCATAACTGACATCAAGGCAGCAATAGAAGAAGGGACAGGGATAAATCCCAGCTATGTAACTTGTTCACATGTCTAGAAGACACAAAATTAGCAAAAAGTTTCAATACTTAGGATTAGTCAGGATTAGAATATTCAGTTATAAAAGAAATTGAAAAGGATGAATCAAACCTAAGTGGATATTCTCAAAATGCCAAAACAAACCTGGAAAAATTCTTGTAGCTGTCTTTGCAGATCACAGACATGATCTTGTAGCTGTCTTTGAAGATCACAGACATGTTCTTGTAGCTGTCTTAGCAGATCACAGACATGTTCTTGTAGCTGTCTTAGGAGATCACAGACATGTTCTTGTAGCTGTCTTAGCAGATCACAGACATGTTCTTGTAGCTGTCTTAGCAGATCACAGACATGCTAACACTGTGTATAGTTACAATCTACCAATGACAAACCCATGCTTGAATGAAGAATGCTTTTGCTTATTCAGCCAATTCTGTGCACAGGACATAGAACTACATGTCTGAGACATTCAGACTTGAAATATAGGGCCTACATGATTGATGGATTTATGATTAAACAAACTTCCTTTTATAAGAAAATCTTAATAAATTAAAAAAAGTAAACTTTACAACATCTATGAACATAAAGAATAGATATATTAAAATAATAAATGAGAGGAAAACTAAGTAATAAGGAAGGTTACTAACCGAAACACGACCGACTAGACAACCTATGGTCTCAAAGCAAGCTTGAGCAATGTTAACTTGTTGACCAGCAAGAGTAGGAGGTCTAACCATGAGCATAATCAATCGATCTAGAATTATGGGACTGTACTGGACTAATGGCTCTGCATGGCAGTTAATTAGTTCACTCATCCTGAAAAAACAATAAACAAAAATATTCATTACACATCTTGTATCACAACTGAATATATCAAAACAATGATGCAGATTTGAGCCATACATGATTAAAATACTGAAATGCTTACGCTTTTTTCAATTCTCCTTCCATATTTGCTTCACCTATCCGTGCTGGGATGTTGCCCTCTTCAACCATTTTGTAAAGATGAAAGAATCGATCAATGTGCTTGTCCTGTAAAGATAAACCCAACAGATTAAAATGACAAGAAGTATCATAGACTTTAAAAAGAATATTTATTTTTCATGACTCCTTTAATAGGAGTATGCTTTCAGTAAAGTTGGAAATTTCGCTGTATGAATTTATAACAAGGTGTCGGTAGTCAGGCAGATGGCAGGGAAGCCAGCTCCCTAGGTAGCCACTTTGACCTTCGCCTAAGAAGTGCAGGGTAGATGAGTCAGAAAGTTAAGTTAAAGGACTTTGGTTTGTATAGTTAAAAAAAAAATAAATTATTTTTCTAATTTGCGATTGGTTCTTACACTGATAAAAAGTTTCGTCCATTAGTAGGAAACTTATACTTAAAAGGGAGGGAGTTCCTATGACCAAACTGGATGGCGTAAAATCCCAGGATGTCAATACACTCAGACCTAAAGAAGTGCAGTAATGCCGACTTCCAACCACATCTATTGCCATAAAAGTTCTTGAGTCAACAAAGGAACCTATATCCAAAATGGGATATCTCGTCAGAATGTAAGGCTGATATACTGTACATCTATATCCACTCGCCTATAACTACCAACACCTCGTTACAAATTCTTAACAGTAAAATTTCAAACTTTGCTGAAATCATAGTCGTATTAAAGGACAACTATTTGTATACATGTAGGAACAACAACTTCAGGCATTTATGTCAGAAAGAAAATCCAAAAAGACAATATGATAACATACCTGAGCATGAACTGAAGAGACTGCATCAACGCTCACTGTGAACAAACCCTTATGGTTGTCGACCCATTTAGTTCCGGGTAACTGAATGTCGGCTGTGATGTAGGAATAATTACTAGGAGGTCGCTCCATCATGACTGGAAGACTGTGCTCACCTGTCTGCAGACACCCATCCCGATAAACTGGCAGCCACTGAAACAAAATGTATCACTATTAAGTCTACGTAAAGATAGCAAACGTGGTTGGCTAAAGGCAAGGCTTCAAATTACAGCTAATAATGTAGAAACAATTCAATACACAAGCAGTTGTGCTTACTTTTACAGTATTTGCTCAAAAATAAAATATTTTCTAGCTTTATTTCCTTAAATACGTCATTTTAAAAGTATTTCCCTTTTAAATAAATGAACCAGTGGCTCGGCATACAAAATCATAAAAATATGAAAGCTAAAAATTGCAGTGAAAGAGAATTTAGAAAATTAATAATCAACAAATGGTAAGCAGAGCCACTAAAAGAATGCATGTAGTTAAGTCAAAAGTGTGGAATATGACATCTTGGAAGATTTTGAAGATGCAAAAGGATTAATTGAAGAAAAGAGGATATAAAGAAAGGAAAAATGCCCATAACGACAAGAGACAGGAGCAAGTGGCAATAGTCAAAATGAAGACTGAAAGGAATGACTTTGGTTAAAAAGAAAATTTAAAAAAATTAAAATAACTGAGTAAATAAGGACAAATATATAAAAGATGTAAATCAAATTTAAAAGAATTACTGAAAACATAAAATTCAAAACTGAAATAAAACTAATCAACAATGGAAGACATACACTAACAAGATAACAAGAATGGATATTAAATAACAATAATTTAAAGGTAATTTGTATCTTTCCTAGCTATACAAACCTTATTCCTTTAAAAGAGGGATGTGTCTTCAATGCCACTGTAAGTCACTGAATCATTAAATGGTAGTTGGTAAAGCCAGATGGTGAAAGGGGAAAGCCCCAACCACCATCAACCAAGAGGGGTGGTTAAGATGGTAAATTTCCTTTAAAACTACTCAGGTTTGTATAGCTAAGAAAAATACAAATTACTTTTAAGATTTATTTGTCCTTACACATATACAAACCTTTCACCCCTTACAATGGGGAGACTTGTAAGTGATGGGAGAAAGTCCCCTCAAACTAGATTGAAAGCTTCTTCCCATCCTTAAACATGTCCTCCTTCCCAGTCTAATACTGGAGTGAGAAAGGAGACTCCAACAGCTAATTACAGGGATGTAGATGTTATGGTCACAGGCAGTAGAGTACTAGGAAGATGATGTCGGCAGTGTCAAACTATGTAAATCAATAAAAATGTTTGATAAGATACCAACCCATCCTCCCCGTGGTCAAGAGGATTGAGGAGTTGCTTCTCGGTAGAGTTAGTCTGCAAGAAAGATGCTCCATTGTGCAACTCACCAGCATCAGATCTTTGACCAACGTGTAACAGTTATGGATGCTGTATCCACTTGACAAGGGAACAAGACCAAGATAAAAGAACTAGTCATTCTATCTCTCCTTAAGCCTCATGACAAACTCATTAACCCAGACGAGATGCATGCTAAACTCCATGAGGGAACTGGAAAAGTTACAAAAATGATGAACAGCCACCTCAGAACCCAAGGAAAGGGATCAACATCCATAAGGCACAGAAACCCCAAAAGGTGGTTAAACACTTTTAGATAAAATTTCACTTCAAAGTACAGTATGCAACACCAAAGAGACATTGGCACTGGGGACACTAGCTACAAACTTGCTTAACAAAGTCATACAGGGCCTACCTGAAAGACCTAAGGAGGCATGAGCCTTCTTTAGGTCAAAATTGTAGTTGGCAGTCTGCAAGGCAACGGGAAAAGAACTTCCAACTTATGACGGGGTGGGGCATATACTGGGGGAACCCGACACGCCACCAGAACCTGAAAAGCCTGCCGACACAGCTCTGAAGGCTCCTTGCTCTTGACTCATTCTCCTCGTAGACCAAGCCAGCAGCATATGTACAGAAGCAACAGTAGCATATGCACTTACTGTGGGAATGGAAGAGGCGAATGACTTCTTAGGTGTCTTCTTCGGCATTGCCAAGATAGACCCCAGAGAAGGCTTAGCTCTCTTCCTCCATTTTGAAGGATAAGCCTGCCACTGCATAGATGGTCACGACCTGCATTCACCACACGGGAGATTGACCCCTACAAGAAGCAGAGAATGGATCTACAGCCAGTTTACATTTATACCAGTTGCAATGTCCATCCTTTCCACGGCAAGTACAAATTTGTTTCCCATCCTTGATTTACAAGCACAGCTAGCATTTACTTCCAGCAAGAAAAAGGAAGATGAAAGAGTTTGGTAAGGGTGCAACAGTACATCCATACTCATTGTGACCAATGACAAAAGTTAAGTGCTTCCAACAGGTGGAGGGACAGGGCTACTCGATAGCGCTCACCACCTGTCATTGACTTCCTAAACATATTTGACGGCTGTTGAGCTGATGTCATGTTCCCTACAGTATTTTGGAGAACGAAAGGTTTGAGCAAAATGTGATATGGGAAGCAAAATAAGACCTCTCAAAATAGTGTTTATCTGAACTCTATGCTTTCAGTATCACAAAAGAGAAAAAAGGTTATAAAAACATTAGCTAGTGTTGCCATCTACTGGAAATCCTCTGGTACTACAAGGGCTAGTCATTACACCAGAGCAAAAAACTCTCGTATTTCAACAATCTAGACATAAAGCTGCACTTCAGAAGCAATAGAAAATGAATATTTGGGAAGGGTCATATAAATTATACCAAATTCAAGTATACTGTACTTGCTGACATCCATGTATATTATCAATCTATAAGATTTTATTTTTTAACAGAGTTTTATTACGGTCTATTAAATTTCTTATTCCTGATCTAGATATTAATCTTTGGCACCATCGTTCAATTAGTTCATCATGCATGTTGCATAATATATTTTATAATTAAGACCACCCTTTACATTCAGATCTTCCAGGACAGTTCGATCCTGTTCGTAATACTCGGCATGCAATCAATTCTAATAGTCAGGCCTTCTCCATCATGAGGCTCCATACTACACAGTATTCTAGAAGTTTCATTCTAGCAGTGACCAAGTTGGGGAATGATCTTCATAATCATGTAGTTGAATCAGTAGAATTTCAAAAGTTCACAGTTGCAGAAAATGTTCTTATGTTGAACTGGCTGACATGAGTCTTTTTATGGTTACAGTGAACCCTCGCTACTTCGCGGTTCGACAATCGCGGATTCACCACTTCGCGGGGTTTTCCCATAACCCATATATATATACATATCGCGGATTTTCCGGAAAATTCGAAAATACCGCGAAATCTGAAGACAACCAAATACGATATTTTGTTACCTGTAATTCCATTAATACTGTAATTAGTAATATCTGCTCTTACTGATTGTTCATTGCATTACATATGATATATAATTCAGCACAGAAAGAAATAAAACACGAAAAGAGAATGTGATCATACGATAATTCAGTACGTAGTAAAATTAAATCGAACATGAAACGCAAATCAGATGCAGTCATACCATATTAGAATGGTGTGTACTGTAATGGATGTGCTTCTTTTCCATGAATCTTTTGTATGTATACGTACGTAGTACAGTACTGCATCCAATAATATTCTTTGTTGCAAAAATCACATTTCGAATACTGTAAGCGTACAAAAAAAAGAGAGAGAGAGAGAGAGAGAGAGAGAGAGAGAGAGAGAGAGAGAGAGAGAGAGAGAGAGAGAGAGAGAGAGAGAGGCGTAAAATAGCGTACGTAAATTTTTATTATTATTATTATTATTGTTGTTGTTGTTAATAAAATTATTGTTATTATTATTAATCATTATTATTATTATTATTACTGTACAGTATTATTATCATTATTTATTATTATTACGGTATTGTACTTAATCTACGTACGTTCAGTATGCGCGGGGGATCTTCTATGAGTAACCAACGCACCATAGTACTGTAAGACGGGTTGTGATTGGTTCAAGCGCTGATAGATGACGAATCAAAACTCAAGTTTTGTTATCTAGCCTGTGATTGGTGTTTTGCCCGCATCTTCTACCCGCAGCATCAAAGTTCTCGCGGGGCTGGATCGTTCACTTTCTCTTTCCGCGTATTGCTGAGTAGACGTTCTTAAGTTTGTGAAGTTTAATCTGTGCTGTGTGCGACTGTTTTAAGTTGAACTTTTTGTTGAACTTTCTGTTACAATGCCTCCCAAGCGTTCTGCTTCTAGTAAGGCTGGTAGTGAGCCTAAACGCCACCGAAGGATGATGACGATAGCTGAGAAGGTTACGCTTCTCGACATGTTAAAAGATGGTAGAAGTTACGCGGCCGCCGGCCGCCATTTTGGAATCAACGAATCCACCGTTCGCTACATCAAGAAGGACGAGGCGAACATTAGAAAGACTGCTGCAATCACCTTTAGCAGATCAGCGAAGCGAGTCGTTACAACGCGTAATAAAACGATCGTACGCATGGAAGGTGCTTTAGCTGTGTGGATTGCCGACTGCCGGAAGAAGAACATAGCGTTGGATACGAACACCATCCAAACAAAGGCTTTGAGCTTATATGAGAATTTTGCTGCAAAGGAACCTAAAGACGACGACGGCAACCATGCTGAAGATGATGATGATGCAGATGATCCTCAACCAGGGACATCCACTGATTCCCAGCCTCAGAAACGTTTTTCCGCAAGCAAAGGATGGTTCGCGAAGTTTCAGAAACGCTTCGCCCTGAAAAGCGTTTCCCTGCATGGGGAGTCTGCTTCCGCTGACACTGCCGCTGCTGAAACTTACGTGAACCAGACTTTCAAGAACATTATCGCTGAAGGTGGATACAAGCCGGAACAAGTGTTTAATATGGATGAAACCGGCTTGTTTTGGAAGAGAATGCCGTCGCGAACTTTCCTGTTCAAAGAGGAAGCCAAAGCCTCTGGCTTTAAGGCATTCAAGGATCGCGTTACCCTCGTGATGTGTGGCAATGCTGCTGGATTTTTGTTAAAGCCAGGGCTTATTTATAAGTCGAAAAATCCTCGCGCTTTGAAAAATAAAAATAAGAATCTCCTTCCCGTGTACTGGATGCATAATCAAAAAGCATGGATTACGAAGATGCTGACCTCCAACTGGTTCCACCAGTGTTTCATCCCGCAAGTCCATGAATATCTCTTAGAGAAGGGCTTGCCATTCAAGATCCTTCTCCTTATGGATAACGCTGGTGGACACGCAACTGACCTGTCGCGTGAGGGCGTTCAGGTTGAGTTCCTGCCACCCAACACCACGTCATTAATTCAACCGATGGACCAGGGGGTTATCAGGGCGTTCAAGGCCCTCTACACGAAGAATACCTTGGCGGACCTCGTTGCGTGTGTGGATGCTGCCCAAGATGACGAGGATGAAGATTTCAACTTGAAGGCGTACTGGCGGCAGTACACCATAGCCACGTGCCTGCAGAATATTCAAAAGGCACTTCAAGAGATGAAACCTGCAACCATGAATGCGAGCTGGAAGAAGCTGTGGCCCGATATTGTTTACGACGACAAGGGATTTACTCCGTCGGAAATCCAACACTCTGCAATACGGAAATCTGTGCAGTTGGCTGCCATAATTGGAGGTGACGGGTTTGGCGACATGACGACTGAAGACGTCGACGAGTTGTTGGACTGCCATTCCCAGCCCCTAACTGACGCAGACCTCGAAGACCTGACGAAATCGGCAAGTGAGGAAGAGAGTGAGGGTACCCAGGAAGAGACCCAAGAAAATGTCGAAGAAACGGGCTTAACATTAGAACGGCTTGCCAAGTTCTGCAACCATATGAAGGAGGCGAAAGAAATGTTACAAGAGTGGGACGAGGATATGGTTCGCTCGATGCAATTCTCAAATAAGGTCGATGACATCATGACTCCCTACAGGATGCTCTTGGATCGAAAAAAGAAGCAGCGGCAACAACTTCCGATCACAATGTTCTTCCAGCCTCGCAAAAAAGAGCCAGTTCCTCCTGCTAGTACGCCTTCGGAAGAAATTGAAGAAGTTGAAGAGGTGTCCCAGGAAAAGACACCTCCGTCTGAAGAGACGTAAAATACTATCATTGACTGCACAGTAGAACACATCATCAGCTTCATCATCATCATTTCTACTGTGCAGCAAATTCATCGCCATCGTCATTCAAGTTTTTCTTGAACTTCTTTCGTGGTGAGTACAGTAACAATCTTTATTTTTTACTTTAACCTGTTTTATAGTTTAGTAATGTACGTACTGTATGCATTAAGTTAAAGGGAAGGTTTTAAAAGTCTACATGTTGTAACCTATCATATTTTTTTTGTTTAAAATTTACATTCGTACGTAAAACAATCTCTCTCTCTCTCTCTCTCTCTCTCTCTCTCTCTCTCTCTCTCTCTCTCTCTCTCTCTCTCTCTCTCTCTCTCTCTCTCTCTCTCTCTCTCTCAAATTGTTTTCCTGCTTTGCTACGTACAAGTACTGTATAATTTATATTTGTAAGGTAACATATTTTGTAAATGCTTTTACTGTAAATACTGTATGTACTGTATCATTATTTATCACTATCATCATGCGCGTTAAATGCCTTGTTTGTTCTGAGCGTGGTTGTTTACTGAGCGTACACGCCGTCGTTTCAGGCGGCGTCATAAAGAAAAAGATTTCATTTGGAAGTCCTAAGAAAAATACGTAAACTAAAACATTGGTAATAAAAAAATCAACATACAGTACTGTATAATCAATATAATCGATGCAAAAACTAACCTATACATATATGTGTACACTAAATGAGTTTGTTTCTTCATTATGATCAGAGATGAACGTAAACAAAACATTGGTTGCCATTTTTTATCGTGCTTTTTAGGTGTTTTAGGAAACACATGATATAAAATCGCCTTTAATATTTGTGCCTGTTTTAGTTTAGGGTGCTGTAGTACATGCATTAAGTGTTCTGTACATTAAAGGGTGGTTTGTTAACAGTACTACGTACAAGGGAAGGTTTTAAAAGTCCGAATATACATGTTAAATAAATAGGTAAATATGCTGTCACTACTTAGCGGATTTTCACCTATCGCGCCCGCGTCTGGAACCTATCTACCGCGATAAACGAGGGTTCACTGTATATATGAATTATCTGTTTTAATGTTGTTAATGTTTTTTAACATATTTTAATTTTTTAATTACTTCTTCTATCGCTTATTCTTTATTTCCTTTCCTCACTGGGCTATTTTTCCCTGTTGGAGCCCATGGGCTTAGAGCATCTTGCTATTCCAACTAGGGTTGTAGCTTGGCTAGTAATAGTAATAATAATAATAATATAATGTCTTATAAATTCTAAACAACTTACAGTATATCCAACTGGAGTTTCAATGGTCTTTTCTTCATTCTTCTTTTGACAGGATATGTGGTAAAACGTAAACAACAGATGATGCTGATCACCTAGCACTGGTGGAAGCTTGATTTTAAATTCATCATAGAAGTCTGGAGACTTATTATGATAAGTTACAGCAGTGTAAGCTTCAGTTGCAAATTCTGGACAGCTCGACTTCCCATAGATTACACACATGGCAGCATGTTCTTCTTCTCCTGCCATAAACTGAATTTTGACTGCTATGTTACGTGCTGATCCTAAGAGTAAAGAAAAATTTTATCTTTATTGTTAGATTGTACAAGACATTCCAGAAAGGTTAACATTGAATAATAAAATCTACATTTTATTTGTTAGATGTTCTTTAAAAATATAATCAAATGGACTGAAAAATATCAAGATCTTGACTAAAGTTTTCAAGTATTTTGTTTACAAACTTGACCTTTGCTACTACAGTATATGAAATCAAGATTTCCAAAGAAGTTTAATGGCTAGGCTAGCGCAAACCTGTTATGAATCTAAAGTCAACATAAAATATCTTCTACTTGATACTGTTCACAATACCGAAATAGGGTTGATCTATACAAAAGATTATCACTGATATAAATGGAAGGTGATGAATGCAAGAGTTGATGGGAGAAGTAGGAGAGGAAGGCCAAGGTTTGGGTGGATGGATGGAGTGACGGAAGCTCTGGGCGATAGGAGGATAGATGTGAGCGAGGCAAGAGAGCGTGCTAGAAATAGGAATGAATGGCGAGCGATTGTGACGCAGTTCCGGTAGGCCCTGCTGCTGCCTCCGATGCCTTAGATGACTGCGGAGGTAGCAGCAGTAGAGGATTCAGCATTATGAAGCTTCATCTGTGGTGGATAATGTGGGAGGTTGGGCTGTGACACTCTAGCAGTACCAGCTGAACTCGGTTGAGTCCCTTGTTAGGCTGGGAGGAACGTAGAGTAGAGGTCCCCTTTTTGTTATTGTTTCTTTGTTGATGTCGGCTACCCCCCAAAATTGGGGGAAGTGCCTTGGTATATGTTTGTATGTATAAATGATTATATTGACACTGGTCATCATAGTTCCTGATCAAGTTGCTTTATTAAAATCACAATTTACCTTAATGCCAACATGGACAGGCTCCTGCATATGTATATTATTTCCCCATTTAACAGTGATTTGTATAAATTGTGGACTAAAAACCTAATTTTCAGTACTAATGAACTTTTAAGGCACTGATTTTGAAGGGCTTCTAAAGCTCAAAATCATAATTTATAGCTCACTTTAAATATCAACTGGTGATTGATTGATTGATATGAGGTTTTGCACTGAACAAGGAGATTAAAGTTTTAACAATAAATCAAAAACTAAATTGTAAACATTTTCCTACTACCATACAAGATATAACTTCTCTTATACAGTAATGTTTTTTAAGGATTATATACACATGGTTTATCATGGCTTCAAGTGAAATAAAATCAGAACCAAGAATATACCATGTCCACACATGTTAAAGGAAAATAATTTATGGCAAAAATAAACCTAGGCTAAGAAAAATACCTATCATGAATCATTATCTTTTAATAACGACAATAATAATTAGGGGATTCAACTAATTCAAGAGTGATTTGCTTGCAAAACAGGTCCTCAATGTTGCCACACAGTCAATGTCATGAACTTTAGAAAGAAAAAAAAGAGATCCTGGTGACCACACTTGAAATCATTTTTTAAAAAGGAGCACCATCAATGCAGAGCCATGAGTGATATACTAAATGCACAATCATTTTGTTAGAGCTTCCCTTCAGCCTCAGTTGCACTTTTCTCTGGCTTTAACTTTATATCTGGTCATGTTGGTTTCATCCGTTTTGCCTGTCTGACTTCCTTAATGTTACTTTACTCCAAATTGATGCAATTAGAAAAACACTTTGAGCCTATATACAAAATTCAGTGATAATTATACTGTGTATGATGAAAATTTTTAAAAGTAATTTGTATAATTCCTAGCTATACAAACATGAGTCATTTAAAATAGGAATATGTCTTCGGTAGTGCTGGAAGGGCCACTGAAAAATAACATGGTAGTTGGATACTGACAGGTGGTATGAGTAGAGAGCCCTCCCTACCCAACTGTAACAGATTAGCAGCAAGAAAACCCTTCCAACCCAGCTGTCAAAGAGTAGCCACTTTTGTCCTTTGGCCTAGGACTGTGGAGGGTAGTTGCAGTGGGAAATCACAAATTTTTAAGTAATTTGTATTTTTCCTAACATACTTACCTAGAACTACCTTCTTAGGAGTTACTGGTAACGCTACCTAACCAACCAGCTTTTTGTATAGTTTACCCTCTTTCCGTTTTCTACGTGGTCAACCTCAGGCAGTGTGATATGTGCCCTGAGGCGACCCGGGGTCGTGAAGCGTGCTAGCTCAGGTCGTCGAATCGTCAGTAAGTTTCTGGTCGCGACGTGATCATCTCGCCGCGCTCTCTCTTACCTTGTGCGACACTTTGTGTCCCCCGATCCTTTGTGATTACCGCGTGTTACCCACGTGTTTCCCTTTCACTTTCCCTTTGCATCCTTGTGTCTCTCACCCTACCTCGGTAACTGGTTCCAGGAGAGGCAACTTATGCCGTAAAATGACTAAGGTCAAATTTACTTGTCACTGAATTTACTTGTCACTAGGCTAAACCACATATAACTATTCCCAGTTCTGCATTTTATTTACATATACAATTTGAATAACATATGGTTAATAAGAATCTATTTCCAACTTGCAGACAAATAAATTTAGTTTTTAATATAGTACAGAAAAAAGTAATCTAACATCTTTCAGTACATATACGTTATGTCGTCAGCTAAAACAACATATCAAATGACAAAATCAAATGACGTGTTTCAAGCCCAGCCTATGAGCGAACAAGATAAAGTATTTCAGTGACACTTTTTAAGGAAATGAAGATTTATATTATATTTGTTCTATGTGTGCATTATAATTTGTACAAAATTAGTTGAGAAATTATACAGACAATATTCTTTCTTATTCCTATTTGCGAATATTCTCGATAGACTTGAAATCGGTTTATCACAACAAAATGAAAAAGAATTAATTATTGATTGTTGAAATGCACTTGAAATTGAACAATAGTATACAAAAATGCTATATTAAGCACAATGAACTTTTTAAAACTCCTGGTTTTTTAGAATGCAATGATTTATGCCTAAACTAAACAGGATTTCTATTTCATGGGAATCATTAGCAGCACTGACGACACCACAAACCATTGAATATTGGAACTAATGTGGAAAACACCTCAAGCTCTTAAAGAAATCTAAATAGGACACAACAACAACACAGTCACAGATGCTCCATATCCGTTCTCTAAGATTTATGATGATTATGCTATTACCATTTACTATAAATCTAAGTACTTTATTATGATTTTATAGTTTCATTATTATTTATTGAACAGTAACAAGATTTATGTGCTTTCAATGTTTTTCTAGTGATACTGCAACTTCAATATCTGTGGCGGACTGATGTAAAGTTAAATAAAATTGCTTAAACTTCATTTTTGTTTTTCCTTATATTTTCTTTGACAAAACATGTGTAATCGAAAATTACTTAAATCAAAACAACGTAGAACGAGGTATACCTATAATCACTCTTTCTAAATTTGTTATTTATTTCTATGCACATACAACCCTTTTGTTCTTTAAAATAGTGAGAATCGTTCACTGGTGGGAGAAGTCCCCTAGCACCAAATAGGAAGGTTCTTTTCTTACTTGGATACATTATCCTTCCTTGTTCCGTAATGGAGCAAGGAAAGCGACTCCAACAATGTTCAAACAGCTAATCATATGGATGTAGAAGCTGTTAGGGCATCAATCAGTACTGGCTTAAAAGGCAACTAGAACTAGGACCTGGAAAACCCATCTCACTAACAAGGAGTTGGCATCAGGAGTGTCAACCAGGCACAACTACTCATCCTCCAGCTTGCCTGAAGGATGAAACCTTTTCTTGGCAGATATAATCCGCACGAAAGGTGGCGTCGTGTTACGCACCTGCATTATATAATGGTTGCAACTGCTGGATCCCTTTGAGAGAGGAACAAGAAAGAGGTAGAATAACCGGTCATTTTACCTCTTTGAGACTTAGGCCGAATGAGTTACCTTGAACAGAGCTAAAGTGATACCCAACTCTGAGTAGTCACCTCAGGACCCAAGGAAAGGGGTCAAAGGGTTTGTGGGCAATGTGAGTAAGACAGAGAGGCCAAGATGGTCCGACATCTTCATCTCCAAGTTCACTGACAAGTAAAAGGAAGGATGGCTAGTTTTACAAGTTTTTACTTGAGATGGCAGAGTTATGTACTGACCAAAGGTGCATCTGACAGCAATATGCATCACTAAATTAGTGTCTGGACACTTCATTTTGTTCCTGCTAGGGCTAATGAGAATGAAGCGACACTCGCACTGGAGATGTCAAGTCCTCCTCAAATAAGACTACAGTACATTGGTTGACGTGTTTTTCGAGACCATTTTGTACAGGTTTTTATTTAGTTTATGAAATGATAACGGTGACAGAACGCCCATCCATCAAATGTTTGACATCATTTAAGGCCTGAAACTTACCTAATCTCTTGTCGATAGTCTTAAAGGAAAGGACCCTAAGTTGCCCTATTCAGGTTAGTAGTAGGCGTATGATCAAGTGTCCGGAGGACGAAAAACATCCAACTGTGGAACCTTAGTCCTAGGTTAGATAAGACTGCTTAAACATCCATTTGAGTATGGATCAATCCTCCTACAGGGAGTGATCTCTGCAATGCAGAGGAGCCTCCTCTTCCCCAATTCTCTTGCCATAGCAAAAAAGAGAGAGTGTCCTGAGGTAAAAACACTATGATGCCCTCTTCAGGTTAGCTGGAGGCATATTCAACTGTGCCATGAGAATAAATACTACCCCACCCTGGGTCCTAAGTCCCAAGGTAAGCAAGACTGATCAAAGCTCTCCTTGAGCACGGTGGATCATTCTTGAGGAGATATGAAATCTCTACTGAGGTGTTCCTTCAGGTGAGGCAGGCAAGTAAGTTTGAGATCTACTGAAAAATGCAGTCGTCGGAGAGAAACATGCTCTATAACCCCCATCATAGAGCATATCTCTATTGGGAACTATCTGCGAGGTAGTAGAATGGGACACTACTCGACATGAGGCCACCCAGGAGTATCCTGCAAAGGGATAAGAAAGGGGGACGAATCCTTCCTACCCAAGCTAGACTATAAGGGTACTAAATACCTGGAGGGATCCTTACATGGTAGTAGTATGTCAGAGGTATCTGCCATATAGAACTCACAGTCAAGATGATCGAGTCCTGAGGAAATGGTGACCCTTTACCTGGCCTATGTTGCTAGTAATTTGCATTTGTGGGACTTCTCATCTGCAACCAATGCCACAGTGATAGCTTTCACACAAGGCTCACACTCTGTTTGAAGGACACGGAAAGAACCGGTCAGCGGATGACCTATGCTACTCATCATGACGCAGGCGAGTAGCTCTTGAGGGCAAGAACACTTCTCCCATATATGGTAAGAACAGGAAAGGTGAGCAAAAAGTCTCACTTTCCCCTGACCTACGGATCCACTCGACTGAACACTATGGAACAGTCAGCGGGCAACATCCGTCACTCTCTCCCGATGGATAAAAGCGAACAGTAAAATTCTTAAGGCACTTCTGGGCAACTATTACTAACCTCCTTCACTTTATAAGATGTATCTGAAGTAGATAATATGGGAGGAAGGAATAATTGCCAAAAGATCTCAGCATTGATAATGTATCTAACTACATAAAACTCATTTTAAATTATATAATTGATTCTAGATTGCAAATTCACTTTTGAGAAATATATCCAGTCTGTTTCTTCATTTGACTTGCACAAAAATTGCCACGTTGCAAAAGTCTTAAGAATTTCAGTGATCAAGCTATTCTGAAAAAAAATCCATTCTATCATTTCACTATGTTTTGAGTATTGTTCTCCTGTCTGGTCTTCAGCTGTTGACACTCATCTTAATTTGTTGAACAAAACCTTGGGATGCATCAAATTCCTTATCTTGGATCTGGATATTAATCTCTGGAAATGTCATTTAATTAGTTCTTTGTGCATGCTACACAAGATTTTTCATAATTCCCACTGATCTGGAATAGGCATCCTACCGCTCTAAGTTTGCTGATACGAGTAAAATGAAAAATGCCCTATTGAACAGTATTATAAAGTATGAGATCAGACTCTCCCCAATCACAGTCCTCAGATCGTAATAAAGCGAGTATTCTTGATCTTCTCCTGGAAAGACTTTAAAAAGGTCATTCTAATCGGCCCAAGCATAAACACTGGCGGACACGTTTGAACACCTAAGGAATAAAGGAGGCGCTTCCGAAACTACTGAAGGTTTGCATGACTGACAAGTCCCTAGATTCACCAAAAGCATGAAATCTTCTCCTCTGGAGGCTGAATATGCATTCAGTTCCCAATGACTGCAGCCTAAAAAGTATCAGTTCAGTCAAAAGTAGAGACCTGTGCTTCGCACCTGCATGGACGGGTCGAGCAGGTTTCTACACCTTCTGGAGGAAGAAACTGCTGGTGGTCATTACCGGGGTTTGGAGAAGGCCATGATCTTCCTCTGAAGGCTTGGCTGCAGTTTCCTCCAAAGACCAGATTCCTTGAGGGATACCATACACTGGGCAAAGGCATACCACTACACACAGCATCCCCTTCCACCACTAACTCAAGGCATATTGATACAGAGCATATATAGGCTAGATATTATGTGCTCGTTAACAGGTTCTGGCTTTGTTTCCTCTACTTAAAATATAAACCCTAAAATCCAAGCATATTCTGGGATGTACAATTGGAGGCAGATAATAAAACTGGCTATGAACAGTGTTGTTCTATATCTGGGAAACAGTCCCCGGCACCACAGAGCAATAGCAGTGTACCCTCCTCTGATGAATGTGCGTGGTCAGTAATTGGCTCAACTTGGAGCTAAATTGCGTGGGACCAGTCACTGCTCCGCTCTACATACTCCACAGTGAGCTAGTGTACAGGAGCAGTACTGAGAGGTGGTATCTCCTCTTTCAAAAGTAATAAAGTATTTCAAGAAGGAAAAAAGACCAAAAAGGTACCATGTAAGCTACCCCCCCCCCTCCTGTTGATTGCGGTGGAGAGTAAACTGAGCCCCTAAGTCACTGACTGATGGCTGCCAGCTGATGTCCTAGAGATGTGCTATTTTCTCAATTTGCAATACCACAGTATCCCTAACACTTAAGGAACAGCACTCCTCTGTCCAGGTAGAAATGGTAAAGGAGGGCATCTAAGTCCTGTAACTCCTGACCATCGGAAAATGTACATCTCGGGCTTGCCCAGCTACCTGTACAGTCAAGCCAGGTCCCTGGGCTGATTGAGAATTTTCAGAATCAGAAGAGAAGTGGAGAAGGATAGATTCACACACGTGTATCCTTGCTCTCATTCACTTAAAGAGTTGGTGCTTTGTCAAGAGAGATTGATCACCTAATACCAGTGTAAACAGCAGTCACTGTTGCACCAGTCGCACCTATCTGACCAACCCCAAAGGAACTGATCAGTGAGAAAACTCCATAGCAGCTCAAAGATGAACACCAGTAAGTTTACCACAAGCCCATGGTTGCTAACCAACCTCACAAGTATTGGGTTGTGAGCTCCGTTGGCTGCACTCTGTAACATCACACAAAAATACATATCTTTGTCGTGAACGATATCCTATTAGCCTACCATACAGTGCTGGAGATTGGTCCTTTTAGGGCTGTTCACCTACAACTAATGAATCAATAAGGGATGTCACACCAGGATAACAACCACTAACCAACTTTAAAGATAACAGATGATGCGTGAGCTCAGTGTCGGCAAAAGGCCAAAGTGAACAATATCCATGTCAGCCTAGTGTATGGTACTGGAGATCAATCCAGGTAAAATCATTCACCTGCACCTAATGAAACAACAGTGGCTATAACACAAGGATCACAATCGCTAACCGACCAAGAAGGTGCTGGTCAGCGGGATAGTTTTCTAAGGCACAGGGCGCACACCAGAGTAAGGAACAATCCTCCATATCCCGATAGAAATAAAAAAGGTGGGGACAACACCCTCTTCAGGCCTACAGTATTGATGTTCGGTCCAAGTAGGACCAATCACCTGATCTCGTTACAACAATGGTAACTATAACATTGGCTGACGCTTGCTTGGCTGACCCTGAAGATACCAGTTAAAGGGTATGTAGTCATACTCTTCCAAAGGAGGATGGTGATTTCTATCAGTCCAAAGAAACTTTGAGCGAAAGGCCTTCCCAGAAGACTATCTTCTTTGCCCTCGTCGTCTCATGGAAGAAATATACAAAACGAGAAAGGAGGAGGAAGAGGAGATTGACAGAGAAGGAACAGAAAGGGTGAACTCTCCTTTCCCTTGCCAACCCCTCCCTCTAATAAGGAAGCTACAAGAGTTTCCTCTGCTGCCACAAAAACCACTACACTGGGGCTTTGTCACAAGGAAAACACTGGAAACACTCATTACCACTTTAACACAGGATTCACTACCTGAGTAACACCGTTAGTGCCAAGTGAGTCTGCCAAACAAAAAATTTCACTATCGGGAACGCAAGGTTAAAAGTTAGTCTGAAAACGCTAACTCCCTCTCGAGACATTGAAACTACCACAAAGTGAGATGAATTAAGCTCTGAGACCATCATCTTCCAGATTGGACGAGCGGGAAAACACTCCAAAGGAAAGTGTGCTATTTTAGATCCCCTTACAAAGAAACACAATATATCACAAATTTTAAGTAATTTGTATTTTTCCTAACAATACTTACCGAAGAAACACTTTATAGGAGATTACTGGTAACTCCTCTCCGACGACCAGATTTTTACGTAGTTTCCCCCTACTTCCATGTTCTATACTGTCCTGAATAACGGGAAATAACATGACCTGGGGGCATTGCCCAGGCAGGTCGTCCGTCTTTGAGAAGCTCTCCCCAGTAAGTTTTATGTAATGAACAAAACCACGAGGTCAGCGGGGCACTGCGGGGACGGTTGGGGGGGCCCTAAACCTAAAGTGTTTCTTCGGTAAGTATTGTTAGGAAAAATACAAATTACTTAAAATTTGTGATTTGTTCCGACACAGAGACTTACCTTGAAACACTTTATAGGAGACTTACACCTTAGGAGGGGGGAGTGCCCTTTAGCCCTGACCCCGATGGACAGTAGGGAAAACTACGTAAAAGACTCATTAAGTGTGATATAACACTTACCCTTCTGCAATATCTTCGTTGTGCTTGATATGGCGAATTTTCGTCTTGTGTAATGAGCGATATTTCTTGATGACGACTGACGGTACGAGAAAGATAGAAAAGGGGGGAAAAATAGAACTCGGCTCCTTGTGTCTAGATACTTTATGTTTCGCGATTGAGCCTGGGGCTTGAGCCGTCAAACCGAATGCAGGGCTGAGATGACCGGCCCGATAGAAAACCCGTCTAGAGACTTTCTCGTACAGTCCTTGAGATAATGTGCGGTGAAGGTCGACTGGTTGGACCAAGTTCCCGCTCGAAGAACCTGCGCTACTGACATGTTCTTTTCGAACGTTAGAGAGGTGCTAATGCCCCGCACATCGTGAGCTCTGGGTTTTCCCGGTGTAGGAAGACCTTGTTTTAAGTAGGCTTGCGTGATCACTTTCCTGAGCCAGAACGAAACCGTATTTTTGGATATGTTTTTCTTTATTTTTCCCCATGAGACGAAGAGATTCTTGATAGACGGGCGGAGGTTTGCCGTTCTCTTAAGGTATTTCCTAATAGTCCTGACCGGGCATAATTTTAGGTCCTCCGGGTTTCCTTTATTCGGGATTGCCGGAATCGAAAAACTCTCAAACCTCGGATCCCACACCGAGGGGTTCTGAGTCTTGGCGACGAAGGATGTGACAAACTTAAAGGTTACTTCCTTCCATCCCCTAGTGTGTTCCACCTCGAATGACAGTCCGTGTAGCTCGCCCACCCTCTTAGCCGAGGCTAATGCTAGCAAGAAGACCGCCTTGAGCGTGAGATTCTTGTCATCAATGTCCTTTAAGGGCTCGAATGGTGGTTTCCGTAACATATCTAGGACTCGCGCCAAGTCCCAACTCGGGATTCTAGGGGCGGAAGGGGGGCATGATTGTTCGAACGCTCTGATAAGCATGGAGATATGCCTGGAGGAGCCGAGATCTATGCCCTTGAGAAGAAAGACTTGACCCAGGGCCGCCCGAACTCCCTTGATCGCTGGAACTGACATGTCTAACTTGTCCCTGAGATAAACCATGAAGTCGGCTATCACGGGCACTGACGCTTCCAAGGGCTCTAACTTCTTGTCCCTGCACCACTTCACGAATACCGCCCACTTAGACTGGTAGACGGCTGTGGATGATTTCCTCAGGTATAGCGACATCCTCCTGGCTGTCTTGCCGGAGTACCCTTGCTTCTTCAGGAGCCGCTGGATAATCTCCAGGCGTGAAGACGAAGGGCTTGCGGGTTTCCGTGAAACCGCTGAAAGTGAGGTTGTTTTAATAGGTCTGACCTGCCGGGTAGAGGCCAAGGAGGTAGGACGGTGAGGTTCCTTAGGTCCGCGAACCATTCTCTCTCCGGCCACCAAGGCGCTACCAAAGTCATCCTTAGGTTGGTTGCTGCTCTTACTCTGTTGAGGACCTGCCTTATCAGGGAGAAGGGGGGAAAAGCGTACACGTCCAGTCCGTCCCACTTGTGCTGAAAGGCGTCTTCCATTGCCGCCTTCGGATCTGGGACGGGAGAACAAAATACGGGGAGTTGCGCGTTCAACCTTGTTGCAAACAGATCCATTACCGGAGATCCCCACATCTGTATAATGTAGCTTGCCACTTGTGGGTGTAGGGACCATTCTGTTGCTACCACTTGCCCCACTCTGCTGAGGCCGTCTGCTAGGACGTTGTTCTTCCCTGGAATGAACCTTGCCGTCAGGATGACGTCCTTCTGTTCCGCCCATTTTAGGATTTGAAGGGCTAGTTCGCACAACTCTTTTGATCTCAGGCCCCCCTCCTTTTTCACGTAAGCCACCACCGTTGCATTGTCTGACATTAGGGCCACCGAATGCCCTCTCATGTCCTCCTCGAAGTGGTTGCAGGCTTCTTGGACCGCTCTCATTTCCAGGATATTTATGTGTAGGGATTTCTCCCCCTCTGACCACGCCCCCTTTGCTGTCTTTTCCCGGAGATGGGCTCCCCACCCGTCCTTCGATGCGTCCGTGAAGAGAAGAACCTCCGGAGGTTGGGAGGACAGTGGCATCCCCCTTAGGGTGTTCGACCGATCCTGCCACCATTCCAAGGCCTTCCTGGACTCCTGAAGGAGAGGGACCACAATGTCCGGGGAACTTTTCTGGTTCCAATGTTCTTTCAGGTTCCATTGAACCACCCTTAAGTTCTGTCTCCCGTGAGGTACCAGCTTCTCTAGGGACACCAGGTGCCCTACCAACCTTTGCCAATCCAGCGCTCTTCTGGGGCGACCCAGAAGGAAGGGCCGGAGCACTCGATCCAGGTTGTCCAGCCTTTCCGTGGTTGGGAATGCCTTGACCTGTAACGAATCCAGGACCATTCCAAGGTACGTCCTCCTGTTGGATGGGGTTAGCTGTGATTTCTCCAAGTTGACCACGATGCCCAGGGTCTTGCACAATTGAAGAAGATCTTCGCCCTGTTGTTTCAAGTCTTCCTTTGAGGATGAAAGGAGTAACCAGTCGTCCAGGTACCTGATGAGTCGAATGCCCCGTTCGTGGGCCCATATGGAGACCGTCGTAAAGACCCTCGTGAATACCTGGGGGGCTGTTGAAAGACCGAAGCATAGGGCCTTGAATTGTAACACCTGGGTACCCCACTTGACCCGGAGAAACTTCCTGCTCGACGGATGAATGGGCACTTGGAAGTAGGCGTCCTTGAGGTCTATAGAAATCATAAAGTCGCCCTCTCTCAAGGACGCCATGACCGTTCTTGGAGTGTCCATTTTGAAGGTCACCTTCCTGAGAAACCTGTTGAGGGCTGACAGGTCTATTACAGGTCTCCACCCTCCTGTCGCTTTTTCCACTAGGAACAGGCGGCTGTAGAACCCCGGACCCGGGAATGTCACTGTTTCTAAAGCTCCCTTCTGCAACAACGTCTTGACTTCTTCGTCCAACGCTGCCCTCTTCGCCAGGTCCTTGGGCACCAACCAGTCTGCCTGCGTTGCTGGAACTAGGGGGGGTGTCTCTTCCCTGAAGGGGATCCTGTAGCCCTCCTTTAGTACTGTAACTGTCCACGGATCTGCTCCGTGGAGCTTCCATGCTTGCCAAGTGAGTCTGAGGCATCCCCCTACCTGAGGCTTGGGCAGGGGAGGGGGGCCTCCCATCTTATCTCCTACGGGAAGAACGGCCTGTTCTCTCCCTCCTGGAGGAGTAGAAAGAAGACCTATACGTTGGGGGGTTAGAAGATGAACCTCTTCGGGGGGGAACCACAGAGGAAGACCACTGTCCTGACGAGGGTTCCCTCCTTCCTTGAGTTGGTGTGGTACGCGCGGCCATGGGTGCTTCTGTCACTGGCCTCCTGAAGATGGGGCGGCGTGCCGCCTGTGGCTTCAGGGTAGGTAGCTCCCTCTTTTTGGCCAACTTCTCCACGACCTCTTCCGCCTTCTTCGTCGGAATAAGCTGCTCCCCCCAGACGGAGCAGGTCTTCAAGGCTTTAGCTTCCCTGTCAGGAATCTTAATGGGAAGGTTCTTGACTAGGGCGTCTCTTCTCCGGAGAATCCAATTTGCGGAGAGAGCCAAAGACTGAAAGGTCAGGAATTTAAGGGCGCGGCTACCTGACCCCAGCAACTCATTCAGAGCCTCCCGTTTTGCAGGTTCCATGGAGTCTGTAGGAATCTGGGTGCCTACTAGGGTGGTGGCCCACCAATCCAGCCAGGAGGCCACATTAACTAAGTCCTTGGACATCTCCTCCATCATTGCCGACTCGGAAGGGGAGAAGAAGGTAGATGCTGCCGATGCCCTCCCGTCGGAGATGCCCTGGCACAGGATGTCTATGGTTTCCTCAGTCTTGCACGCACCGGTCGGCCTATTTTCTAAAGAGTAGTATTTCGACTGCGACTTCAAACCCTGTAGGAGCTTTGCTGAGCTGTGAGCCCTGCAGGAGTCGCTATTGCGGGATATGACCTTATCAATGTGAGTCTTTCCAAGCCCCACGTTACTGGCCTCAGGGAGAGAGAGAGAGGACTTTTTCTGGGCGGGGACCGCTATGAACTTGTTCAGGCCTGAAGTCCAGGGTTCTTCCTCTTGAGTGGCGGGTTCTATAAGGTTGTTATAACCCCTAATTAAGGCAAGGACTCTCCTGTACGCTGAGTCCTCCGTCACCGCCGACTCGCCCTCCCCTCCTTCCGACCGACGGGGCGAATCGTGATCTCGGTCTCTGCCGTGATGGCGGGGTCCATGGTTCCCTCTATCCTCGACGTCCGCTGTACCTCTCCTCTTTGTGGCCTTTTTCGGTGAAACGGTGTCCTCCGTGAGATAGATCGACGGAGGTGTCCTTCCCCTTCTGGGGTCTCGATGGGGAGACCTGTCGAGGCTGCCCGGCCTAGACGACGGCCCCCTGCGCTGGGCGGGATAAACGTCTCCAGGACGAGTCTTAGGCCTGCAAGATGTAGCCCTTCGCTCATCTGGTGACTCCCTGCCGCGGGACGTGGAAGTCCTTCTAGGGGGACTGTCTCCTGCCCGCTCATGTGTCGAACCAATAGGTTTGGAACAGACTTTAAAATTGTTCTCTGGGACAAACACCCACGTCCCTTTCGGAGAGACTGGTCTCCTGCTTTTGGGTGTAGGGGAACGGGGCCTCATACTGTCCCGAGATCCTGTGGGAGACCGCGAAGGGGAGTTCCTCCGCACAGACCGACCTCGTTTCCGCGTCCCTACTGGGGGGGTTGTTCTCCTGCTTTTGGATGTAGGGGAACGGGGACTCATCCTGTCCCGAGATCCTGTGGGAGACCGCGAAGGGGAGTTCCTCCGCACAGACCGACCTCTTTTCCACGTCCCTACTGGGGGAGTTGTTCTCCTGCTTTTGGGAGGAGGGGAACTGGGACTCACCCTGTCCCGAGATCTTGTGGGAGACCGCAAAGGGGAGTTCCTCCGCACCGACCGATCTCGTTTCCTCCTCTGTCGTCTCCTCCGTTCACTGCTTGACGAATCCGAAGAGTCACGTCCTGACGAGAAAGACTGACCTCCGTATCGTGACCTAGCACGTGACTGCGTTTTCTTGGGGCTACGCCGTACCCCTGACGGAGAAGGAATGGGGAGACTCTCCTGTAGCGAAGTCTTCGGCGGCAACCATCCCGACGGGCCCGCCAAACCGGGGAAGGCCCCGCCAAGGCCTTCCTCCATGTCCAGTGGGGACCTCATCGGAGTTCTCGGCACGTCCCAAGCCAATGGATCTTCTTGCGGGGACTCCTCTCTGCCGACGCCACCACTCGTCGCTGATGACCCTGGAACTTCCACCCAGGAACCTGACGAAGAAAAAGGGACACTATTAGACCACATGGGGTCCCTCGACGAGACGTGGTCCTTATGAGAGAGAGCCACGTCCCCCGGACCCCCACTACACTCACTTACGGCCGCCTGACTTGCCTTGGCCAACGAAGGACCGCCCACAAATTCCCTCTCTTGGGAAAGAGGAGCCAACTGCATGTTCTCCTTGGACTTACCTCGCCCCTTACTTTGGGTAGGGGAAGGCGGATGTACCCTACCTGACCCTTCTCCTGCTGAAGTCGCAGGGGAAGAAACGCTAGTCTTCCTAGGAGACTTCTTCGATGCCTTCTTTTTGGTACGGAATTTTATCCACTGGACCTCGGGCCAATCGGCACATTCGGAACACTTATCCGACGGCGAACAAGCTCTACCCCTACACGAGGTACACAACGTATGCGGGTCAACCTCGGGCTTAGACAGAAAAGCCCCGCATGATCTACCAGCCCTAGGCCCAGGACAACGGCGAACGTGTTCCATAACGCAACACAAAGGGCCGTAGACACAAGCAAGCCACAAAGGAAAAGCACTAAAACACTAGGAAAGCACAAGGGAGCGAAATCAAAAGCACGTAGTGAAAGCACCAAACACACACTAAGAGATCCCAATCACGTGGGAAGCACGTGGAACTAAACACAAAGGGAATCGCACGGAGTATGAGGAGCTTCGTGAAGCACGTGTGTTCACGAACCGACCAGAAAACTTACTGGGGAGAGCTTCTCAAAGACGGACGACCTGCCTGGGCAATGCCCCCAGGTCATGTTATTTCCCGTTATTCAGGACAGTATAGAACATGGAAGTAGGGGGAAACTACGTAAAAATCTGGTCGTCGGAGAGGAGTTACCAGTAATCTCCTATAAAGTGTTTCAAGGTAAGTCTCTGTGTCGGAACAAATAGAGTTTAAAAAAGAACAAAAGTCACTTTACCGCATACTTACCTTCGACCTGAATTCGCTTACAAGCAAGAAAGCTCACAAAAAAATAAAACAACCAACTCTTATCACGAATGAATGTAAGAAAAGATCCATCACCATTGCAGCCAAAGTCAAAAGCGGGTATTCTGTGAGAGACGAGTGGGCAGGGCTTCCCCTTGTGCCACCTATCATTAACTAGCTACCTCGTTAATAACTCAGTGACTGTTCCAGCCCCAAAGAAGACATATCCCTATTTACAAGGACAAAGGTTTGTATACGAGTAGGAACAAATGTGTTTTCCACTTAAAGTTCAAGTGCTGAAATATACTACAGTATTCTTTCTGAGTTACCATATGTGTTTGTTCATTTGCTAATTACAAGAGACTAGAACTTTTACACCAGCATGAAATGGGACAGTATTTATATTACTCTCATTTATCAAGCTCCTTTTAAGGAAACAAAATTCTCCAACTTAACTTACCTGGTCTATTATTGAAGTTTAGGTCTTTTGGTGATACAAAGAGTAGATTTCGGTAACTATAATGAGGAACATAAATTTCTCGTGGAGGAAATTCTACCACTTCCTTTATGGGGCGGCATTTTTCATCTGTGAATAGAAAAAAAGTTTCATATAAAAGGAAATATGGGTACAGTATATGTAACGATCAATCAAAATGTTACAAATACAGTTCTCTGCCAAAATAAGAAAACAAATTAAGCAAATTGCCAAATGTGTTCTCACAGAATAACATATATCAACCATAACTTCAAAAAAGATTTTTTCTAGCAATACCAAGCTTTATATAAGCTAAAAATTATTACTTATCCCCTTTCTCAAAAATCAAAAATCTCTAATCTCTATCAAATGATTGCTATTAGGTTACCTTGGTTGTTCACTAATGAAAAATTATTACCATCAAATCAAATTTTTATGACTCGCCAAAGGTAGGCTCCAGAAGGAACTGGACCCAAATCATTAAAAAATCATTGAAAAAACTACATGCCGCAACAGTGTGTGAATGAATTACAAATTACAGTAAGTACAGTATAGTATATAAACTTGATTATACTTAGCATTAAATATGACAAATTCGAAGATAATTTGTATTTTTCCTAACCATACAAACCTTAGCTATTTACAGAGGGTTTACCTTTTAGCGCAGCTGAAATGACGAGCCAATAGTTTTAACGAGGGTTAATTACCCCAGCGCTAGTTAGCGGGGGGTGGGGAAGGGTAGCTTGCTACCCCAACCCCCCCTCCACACACCGGTGACTTGCTTCACTTCACTTAGAGGTAGGACTTGACTTGGGGGTCAGGAATGGCGGGCACATATGTGTAAATAGCTAAGGTTTGTATGGTTAGGAAAAATACAAATTTTCTTCGAATTTGTCATTTGTTCCGTAACCGAAATACAAACCACGCTATTTACAGAGGGTGACTTACCCCTTAGGAAGGGTGGAAAGTCCCCAGCCTTACTGACTTCGGCTTGCCCGGGGGCTCGATCCCTCAGTGAGCAGCACTAGAGAGAGGGAGCCCCTGTACCTCACAAGTTCCTAGCATCGCTAGGAACGAGTGGCCTACATAAGCCGTGTGAGGAGGAGAGTGTGACTCGTCCTATGAAGTTGACCTTGAGACCTTCAGATAGGAATTCTAGAATAGGACGTTCCCCATACCACCTCGTCAGGGTATGGGAGACGCAACAGTATTAAGCTTAATACTAAGAGCACAAAGAAGCATGGGTTACCTGCAGAGGTCGAGGTCAGCTATGCGAGGACCAGGATGCTGCTTCCCCAAGAGAGGGGAGAATGAAGAAAGAAGTAAGGGTCAGACATACTCTTTCATTCACGCAGACTAAGACCGGGCAACAACGCCCTCAACCTACTGCTACTTGTCCAAAATGGAGCCTGAGGTTAGACCAGCTGTTGTGCAGCCACCACAGGGCCGATAGAAAACGTATCGAGGCTCCTGTGGGTCACGTCTTGCAGGTAGTGGGCTGTGAAGGTCGTTTGACGCTTCCAGACCCCAGCTTGAGTACCTGCGTCACAGAGAAGTTTCTCTTGAAGGCCAGGGATGTAGCAATACTCCTGACATCGTGGGCCCGAGAGCGACGTGACGGAGGAGGGTCAGGATTCAGGGCATGGTGGATAACCCTTCGAATCCAAGCTGAGATGGTGTTCCTGGTGACCTTCCTCTTAGTCCTGCCTGTGCTCACAAACAAAGCTCGCACATAAGGACGGACTGCAGCCGTTCTCTTCAAGTAGTGCCTCAGACACCTCACTGGACATAGTAGCAGCTGGTCTGGGTCGCTTGTTACAGAACGGAGACTCGCGATCCTGAAAGAGTCGAACCGAGGATCCGGCACTCCAGGATTCTGAGTCTTGGCAACAAAATCAGGGACGAACCTGAACATTACCTCCCCCCATCCCCTTGAATGGGCAATGTCGTACGAGAGACCATGAAGTTCACTAACTCGCTTGGCCGAAGCCAAGGCGAGTAGGAAGGCCGTCTTCCAAGACAGGTGGCGATCGGAGGCCTGGCGTAACGGCTCGAAGGGAGGTCTCTTAAGAGACCTGAGGACTCGAACCCCGTTCCAAGGAGGGGGTCTCACTTCCGATTGGGGGCAGGTAAGCTCATAGCTACGTATGAGTAAAGAGAGTTCTAGCGATGAAGAAATATCTACGCCCTTCAATCTGAAGGCCAAGCTTAAGGCTGAGCGATAGCCTTTCACTGCCGAGACAGAAAGGCGCATTTCTTCTCGCAGATACACGAGGAAGTCCACTATTGCTGGAATAGTGGCATCGAGTGGAGAGATACCCCTTCCACGACACCAACCACAAAAGACTCTCCACTTTGCTTGGTAGACTCCCTCAGAGGACCTTCGCAGATGCCGAGATATTCTCTCCGCAACCTGTTGCGAAAAGCCTCTCTCCGCGAGGAGACGCTGGATAGTCTCCAGGCGTGAAGCCGAAGCGAGGCTACGGCCCTGTGAGGGACGCCGGAGTGGGGTTGTCTGAGAAGCTCGTGTCGTGGAGGAAGCTCCCTTGGGAGCTCCGTCAGGAGTTGCAGAAGGTCCGGAAACCATTCCGCGTGATGCCATAGCGGAGCTACCAGAGTCATCGAACAGTTGACCGATAGTCTGGCCCTATTGAGCACCCTTCTCATCAGACAGAACGGTGGGAAACGTACACGTCGATGTTGTCCCACCGTTGCTGGAAAGCATCTTGCCAGAGTGCCTTGGGGTCCGGGACTGGGGAGCAGTACAGGGGCAGCTTGAAGTTCAAGGCTGTCGCGAACAAGTCCACAGTCGGGGAACCCCACAAAGTCAGGACTTTGTTGGCTATCTGAGGATCCAAAGACCACTCGGTACTCACTATCTGCGAAGCCCTGCTCAGACTGTCGGCGAGCACATTCCTCTTGCTAGGAATGAAGCGAGCTGATAGTGTTATCGAGTGGGTTTCGGTCCACCTCAGAGTCTCTACTGCAAGATGGGATAGCTGTTGCGAAAAAGTGCCTCCCTGCTTGTTGATATAAGCCACTACCGTGGTGTTGTCGCTCATCACCACCACGGAGTGACCTGCCAGGGACCGTTGGAACTGCTGAAGAGCCAGAAAAACGGCCTTCAATTCTAGCAGGTTGATGTGAAGGCACTTTTCTGATTCTGACCAAAGGCCTGAGGCCCTTTGGTTCAGAACGTGCGCCCCCCACCCTTCTTTTGACGCGTCCGAAAACAGAGTCAATTCCGGGGGGAGGACGAGAAGACTCACTCCCTTCCGCAGGTTCTCGTCGGCCAGCCACCACCGCAAGTCCGTCTGTTCCAGAGACCCCATTGGGATCAGAATGTCCGGGGAATCGGATCCTTGATTCCACCGGGACTTGAGCCGCCATTGAAGGGATCTCATCCTGAGGCGGCTGTTTGGAACCAGACGGGCCAGGGAGGATAGGTGGCCTAAGAGACGCAACCACGATTGGGCAGGGAGTTCTTTTCGCCTGAGGAAGGGTTCCGCCACCCTCCTCAGTCTTGCTAACCGGTCGTCTGATGGAAAGGCTTTGTGGAGATTGGTGTCTATTAGCATGCCTAGATAAACCAGTCGTTGGGACGGCTGCAGAGAGGACTTCTCGAGGTTTACCACGATCCCCAGATCCTGGCAAAGATCCAGAAGCCTGTCTCGGTGCCGAAGAAGGGTCGACTCCGAGTCTGCTAGGATCAGCCAATCGTCCAGGTAACGAAGGAGACGAATGCCGTTCCTGTGCGCCCAAGATGAAATCAGGGTGAACACTCTGGTGAACACCTGAGGAGCTGTGGAGAGACCGAAACACAGCACCTTGAACTGGTAGATCTTGTTGTCTAAGCAAAATCTCAGGTACTTCCTGGAAGACGGATGGATTGGGATCTGGAAGTACGCATCTTTTAGATCCAGTGTGCACATGAAGTCTTGTGGTCTCACCGCAAGTCTGACCGTGTCTGCTGTCTCCATGCTGAACCAGGTTTGTTTGACAAACCTGTTCAGAGCTGAGAGATCGATGACGGGTCTCCAGCCTCCAGTAGCCTTCTTTACAAGAAAGAGTCGACTGAAGAAGCCTGGGGAGCCGTCGACGACCTCCTGGAGAGCACCCTTCTCGAGCATGGTCTCGACTTCGGCCTGAAGGGCCAGCCCCTTTGCCGATCCCGTGGCATAGGAGCTCAACGACACTGGATTCGCTGTCAGGGGAGGTTGAGATGTTGTGAACGGGACGCGATAGCCTTGGCCGATCACTGAGACCGTCCAAGCATCGGCCCCGTGTTGCTGCCACCTGCGGACGCAACGCTGAAGGCATCCCCCACAGGTGGACATGCAGGGGGACTGCCACCCCTAGGGCTTGCGGCCGCGGCCGCCACCCCTAGGGCTTGCGGCCGCGGCCGCCACCCCTAGGAGTCTTGCCTCCCCTGGAGGACTTACCGCCCCTCTTGACCTTGGCTGGAAAGGGCTGGGGCTTAGACACCACCTTCTTAGCTGCCGGTGCCTGTTTGGGAGCCTTACGAGGCTGTTGCTGCTGTTGCGGCGGGGCTGGAGGCTTATAGGGCCGAGTTGTAAGGGCCCTATGGAGGAGGGAGTCCGTGCTGGATTTCCTCCACCTCTCAGCCGTTCACTCCATGTCTTGAGGCTCAAACAGGTTCTCCCCCAGAAGGGAAGCATGTCGGAGCCTACACACATCCATGGCGGGGACCTTCGGATGGAATCTCTCGGACACAGCATCGCGACGCTTCAACACCGAGTTGGCCCACAGGGTGGTGACCTGGTGCGCCAAGAACTCGATGGAGCGGGTACCCGAGAGCAAGAAGGTCTCTATGGCCTTCCTATTGGTCTCCTTGGACAAGTCCTCCGATCGCAATAGGATGCCCAGAGATCCTAGCCAAAAGTCCAGCCACGAAGTGGCCTGCATGGCACACTTAGCGACCTTCTCGTGGCTAAGGATCTCTGCCGCCGAGAACGACACCTGCCGGGCAGAGAGTTTCTCAAGGGAAACTCCCTTTGCCAGCTCCTCCACAGAGTGATGGAGAGGAAGAGCGAGGTTGTGCTCACCCAGGATCTCGAAATACCTCCTCTGCTGAAGACGAGGAGGAGGGATGAGCTTGTTCCCGGCAGTGGAACGGCTGGAGGAGGCAAGAAGTGCGAGCTGAGCATTGGCCCTAGCCCTGGCACTCTTCAGCCCCCGAGACCAGGGCAGAGCAGCACTGGTCTTAGGGGCCTTCCGAACGTCAAACACTTCATCCAAAATCGTGTCTTTGCCTTCACGGGGGGGGGATGACTGGATCCATAAGCCCGTTAAGTTGCCTTATCAGGCTTAGGACCTGCCAGAAGGCATGTTCGGACTCTTGCTGTTCTCCTCCCTGCGGCCTGGCAGCTCAGTCTCCTGCCCCAGGGATCTCTTCCTGGGGTGACACGTGGACATTCCCCTGGGTAGTCGTGGGTTCCTGACGAATCCTTGCAGAGGATTTAGGGACGGTCTTGGAGTCCTTGGATTCCCTCCTGGGAGGGATACAGGATCCCAACAACGAGGTTCGAGGGGCCCCTTCCTCACGAGACGATTCTCCTGCATGAAGCGAAGTCTCCCCCCCTGGTGCCGAGGGGAAGACTACCGCCCCACTGGACTCACCTGAGGACGGAAAGGCCTCGTCCACGGGAGAAGGAGAGAGCACTCGTGCAGGAGAAGGGACCTTCGCGACCGACCTCTTGGGAACCAACTTCGCCCTGGGGGAAGTCACCACGAAGTCCACTCCTCTCTTTCTCTTCAGCGTAGGAGAGACAGCCGTTGGTTTGTTACCCTGGCCGGCGAGTGAAGGTTTCATAACCCTCACTAACGCCCGTGCCAGAGGACCAAACCAAGTCTGTTGCTCCAAGGACACAGAGTCCGAAATCCTCGCTAAAGGGAAAGGGATCGGGCGATCCTTTGGAGTAGACACCACGGTACCTGCCTGAAAAGAAGGTGGAGAACAATGATGTACTAACCTCTCCTCGTCCTGCACTACCAACCTGTGTTTGGGTGGAGGAGATCCCGAGTGCCGTCTAGGAGCACGCGTTCCTGCTGCTACCACCGGCTGCGGAATTCGCCGCGAACGATGGTCGCGCGAGGGCGAATGGTCGCGCGGGCGAGCGATCGCGCGGGCGCGCAGGCAAGCGGTCGCGCAGGCAAGCGGTCGCGCGGGCGCGCAGGCGAGTGGGCGCGAGGGTGGGCAGGTAAATGAACGCGTGTCCGAGGCGGCGAACGCAAGCGTTGGCGCGACGGCTAGGAAACGCGCTCCCGCGAGGGTGAGGAAGACCGCTGGCGATTTAGATCCACAGGCGATCGATGAAGAGCTGGTGAGTGCGGTCCCTCAGGTTGGCGATGGCGTGATGTGGCATGTCGACGCGTTGGCGAGCGATGGCGAGCAGCATGCGCAGGTGAATGACCGCGCAATGGCAAGCGATGGCGATCAGCATGCGCAGGTGAATGACCGCGTGATGGGGTGCGATGGTGATCAGCATGCGCAGGAGGGCGATCGTGCAATGGCGAGCGATGGCGAGCAGCATGCGCAGGAAGGCAATCGCGTGATGGCGAGCAGCATGCGCAGGTGGGCGATCGCGAGATGGGGTGCGATGGTGATCAGCATGCGCAGGAGGGCGATCGTGCAATGGCGAGTGATGGCGAGCAGCATGCGCAGGAGGGCGATCGCGTGATGGCGAGCTAGAAGCTGGCGAGCCATGTTCCTTCAGGAGCGTTGGAGAACGTTGGCGCGCCGGCTGTCGCTGTTGAATAGGCGATACTAAGATCGCCTGTGCGCGCTGGCAAGCAGGTGAACGCTGGCGAGGAGGTAATCGCTGGCGAGGAGGTAATCGCTGGCGCGTAGGTGATCGCTGGCGAGCCGGAGATCGCTGGCGAGCAGAAGGTCGACGCGTGTCATGTGAAAGGACAGGTGGCGCGGCAGGAGGTGCGGTGCGTTCACGAGCAGGAACTGGAAGATCGCTGGCGCGTTGGCGAACATGTGTTTTTGACACACGCGCAGCACGATGTTGCGTAGCCACAGGACCAGGCAGATGGTGAGCAGGGAGCTCAGCAGGAACTATAGGGTGGTCAGAGACCGCAGGGCGATGGTCCTCAAATGAGCGCTGACGCTCAGAAGAGAGCTGACGAGCAGGAGAGCGCTGGCGAGGAGGGCGAACATCAGGAGAGAGCCGACGAGCAGGTGAGAGTCGGCGAGCAGGAGAGTCGTGACGAGCAGGAGATCGCCGATGAGCAGGAGAGCGCTGAAGATCAGGAGAGCGCCTGTGCGCTAGCACTGCTCGAGGAAGGGAAGGATCCCTTAGCCCCGAAGGGACCGTTGCCCGTCGGGTGACGAGTTCTCCAGAAGGCGAAGATCTGGCAGGAGATGGTGAACGGTCTGCAGAGAGGTTCAAGGAAGGCAGAGCTGTAGGTTGAGGCTGACGAGGAGAGTCCCCCCCGGAGGATGAAGACCCAAAATGGTGCCTCTTAGTCCCCCTGTAAGGGGAAGGGAGGCCCTTGTGGCGTAGCGGACGGTGAGCCTTACGGCGGAGGCGGCCTCGGGGAAGATCGTCGGGACCATCGGTCCTCCGAAGGGGAGTCTCCGTCAAAGCACTTCCCTCAGAAGGAAGCTGAGCAGCAGCAGAGACCGAAGGACTCACTTCCCCCTTCGAAGGATGTAGGGAAGGGGGAGGAGAGCCTAAAGCACCATCATCCGCAACAGCACCTGCGGCGGATTGCCCAGCCACGTCGGAGGCCTCTGTCACCACGACATCGACAATAGACAGAGGGTCTACCTCTGCTACCGCCGGCGACTGCTTAACAGCGGCCCCCAACGAGACAAGGTCAATTAAAGCGACCCTGGAGGGCAAGCCCTCAAGCCCCAGGGACGACCAAATCTGTAAAAGATCATCATTGGTTAAGGCATTATCAATAACCTCCCCCGGAGGAGGAGGGGGAACCGCCTCGCTATGGGAGGCGACGCCCTCTCCCCCCACCGAAGGTCGGGAAACAGAACAAGGGCCTGCGCTCCCACTCGGCCGACGAGGGGGAGCTTCGGAGGAGGTTTGGGCGGCGGAAGAAGAGTCCCGAGAACCTTCCTCCTTCAAGGCTAACCCCGGAGGAGAACGGTCTCTCTTGGACTTCTTCTTACGCCGACGGCCAAACCTCTCCCACTGGGAGGCAGAAAACTCCCTGCACTCACGGCACATGTTCTCCTGGTCACACCGTCGGCCCCGACATTGAGGGCAGAGGGTGTGCGGATCCGTAGTTACAGTGAACCCTCGCTACTTCGCGGTTCGACCATCGCGGATTCACCACTTCGCGGATTTTTTCCATAACCCATATATATACAGTAATATATATATATATATATATATATATATATATATATATATATATATGTATGCATGTATTTATGTATATATGTATGTATGTATATATGTAGGTATGTATGTGTATACATTTAAATATATATATATACACACACACACACATATATATATATATATATATATATATATATATATATATATATATATATATATATATATATATATATATATATATATATATACAGTATATATATATATATATATATACTGTATATATATATATATTACATATATATATATATCTAAAGTAGGAAGATGTGATGTAGTTCTAAGGGAAAAGTATGGGAAATATGTCTGGGTGATAAGCAAAGCTCTACCTCCAGTTTGTTTCTTCATTATGATCAGAGATAAATGTAAACAAAACATTGGTTGCCATTTTTTATCGTGCTTTTTAGCGTGCTTATGAAATGCATGATATAAAATCGCCTTTAATATTTGTGCCTGTTTTAGTTTAGGGTACTGTAGTACATGCATTAAGTGTTCTGCACATTAAAGGGTAGTTTGTTAACAGTACTACGTACAAGGGAAGGTTTTAAAAGTCTGAATATACATGTTGAATAAATAGGTAAATATGGTGTCACTACTTCGCGGATTTTCACCTATCGCGGCCGGGTCTGGAACCTATCTACCGCGATAAACGAGGGTTCACTGTACGTCCGACATGAAAGTCCCACAAGGACGGCCGGCAACTCCAGGGCATGTACGCATTGTAAAGAGGAAATAAAAAAAATAATGAAGGTCAACTTCCAACCAACACACACGCTGAAAAGAAAAAGCAGAAAATTAAAGGCTGTCACGAGGACGATGAGCAGACACGTCTGATCACCGCCGAGCCAAAAGTGAAGTGAAGCAAGTCACCGGTGTGTGGAGGGGGGAGGGGTAGCAAGCTACCCTTCCCCACCCCCCGCTAACTAGCGCGGGGGTAATTAACCCTCGTTAAAACTATTGGCTCGTCATTTCAGCTGCGCTAAAAGGTAAACCCTCTGTAAATAGCGTGGTTTGTATTTCGGTTACGGAACAAAGAAAGTATTGCATTCAAAGATAATACTGTACAATAGTAAAACAATGTACCAACTCATCACAAAGAATGTGGCATCCGATGCAATCCCAAATGAGTCTAAAAGGTTATCCTGAACTGAAAAGGATTCACTATAGAGAAAGCAATCATAGAATAGGTTTGAGACACCAAATTCAGCTCATCTAGTAATCATAGGAACTTGAGAAAGCACCTCAACATATCTATTTGCCAAATAACAAAAACACAAATGGATAACCAGCTGAAGATAATTCTTTTAAAAATTATTGTTGGAATTAAAACTTTTCCCCAGTCAACATGTCAAAACTTGTACGTGTGCAGGTATGTGTCAAAATCGTACAGATATTATTAAAGACATATGACCTACAATTCATCAACAATCGCTTTACCTTCATGAAAAGCAGAATATATAAGAAAGATCTCTTAATGTACATATTGCATAACCTTGAAGTTCTAGCACTTAGTCTGCAATCAGTTGATCTTTATGGGATACTTAAACATATACTATATTCTATATACTATAAACAATGACTACTTGAAATATCATACATTACTAAATATTTACAATTATCTAAAAGTGATAAAAGAAGTTCAAAATATGAATGAAGTACCCAAGTTAGCATTACTACAACAGAAAATGAAATGTTACGTGATAATACACGTATCAATTCTTTGCACTATAAATGCTAACAATTCATGTCATGTAAATATACTAAACTGTACAGTTGATAAAGTAATTTATACCCAAACAAAATCTATACAAACTAATTACGGATCCAAAGTAAACACTTTAAAAGGAACATGCAAATAATATAACAATTGCCATGCACATTTGTCTCATGCACTAAAATACTGAATAAACACTGTCTTAAGAGTACTATGTACTACCAAGTTAAATAAAATACAGTCACAACTGTCAATGTTGAGTAATCATGCAATTAAATAAGAAATAATAAAAACGTAAATCCAAAGACAACCAATGCGTTTGGTGAGTATGAAACATCTCATCCTGAATACTTGACAACCAGCCTCAAAGTCTTTAGAATAAGTCCCTTTTACAGTATTGTTGTTGAACCTTGGGTCAACAATACAACCAAAATACCATAACTAAAACTACATATTATCAATAATATAACTACAGAATGCATTACATTTTTTAAATTCATAAAAAGTTAAATTTCTGATAAAAAAAATTAATAGAAGTCCATCACTCATAAGTAACCCCCTTTTTGGCATGTCCCAGAAAATACAGTCTTTTGTCTAACATAGAGGAGTATGAGTAGTCTTGCACTTGAACTCTCTGGATCCTCAAGTCCATACCACATAACTGCTTCACATTTAATATACTGGGTAGTCTGAAATATTAGTTGCTAGCCTGCAGTGATATTACAGTAATCTTCTGGCCTGCACACTCCTGATTTTGTTGGGGGAATGGGGGGGGTTAGGGTAATGAATTCAATGATGGAAAGACATGTTCTGAGGATTTCTTAGAATGTCTATCTTCAAAGTAGCTTGGTCAAGCCAAGCAGAAAAGTAAACAAGCACCATGTATCTGGCACTTGTTCCAATGAAGTCTACTAGTGGTCTAGTGATGTTCCCTACTGATTCAAAAGAACATAGATAGTTTCCAATTGCAGTGACAACACAAAGGGAGCAATGGAAACAAAACACACATTTCCTCACTCAATACTTTTTCTAAAGAAGGCATTTTATAATGATAACAGATATGTTTAACTTCAACATATTTTTTTCTTAGTGCAAGAGATTTTTTTTTAAAATTTTCAGTCTTTAAGAATGTAAATTATTTCTTATAAATCTCAGGGTGGGGGAGGGATGTGGGAGGGAACTTTCCTTTGAATGAGAGAATAGATACTAATGTCTTAATTTTTTGCCTTTTTATTATTTCTCTTTGGCTGTTTATGGGTGAATTTTTGCGTATATCTTTTTTTTTTCAATTTGTACCAATTAGTCAATTGTGGATAAGTGTTTCAACATTCACCAACGGCGGAGAAGCGAATCATCAGTTGGTGAAACCACAGGTAAGAAGGGTAGACTACTTTTTAGGCAATTCTATAATAAATCACCTACAACCAAAAAAAAAGTGAAAAAGAAGATTTACAGTAGTAAGACATAAGTAGAAGCAATGAAATAGAACACAAAGGTTTAGGGAATCCAGCACTAAAAATATTCAATGAACTCTACTTAGCAGTAGTACAGACGACTGTAATGTCAGGGATATATAAGGAGCATGAAAGCAGACAATATGAGTAATGAGTTTGTGTTGAAATAAATTCATTCTAAAATCCTTTTCACTTTCATTAATTTCATATGTGAATATCATTACATAACACCACTCTTTAAAACTATTAATATGTAATTAATTATCTTCATAATAACGGAAGTTTTGAAATATTTTTTCCAAGATTTACATCGTCATGACTCAAATATCAAGAGTGTACAAATTTTCTGATCACAATGCTAAACAATTGTAGATACTTCAGAAAATCCTTAAACACTGTAGGTATATGAATATTACACATTTCTTAAATACAACCCCTTTAATTTTTTTCACATATTTAGTTAATGTATATAATTTGTATAATGGAATAAAGTCATTTTCTCAAAAAAGTATGCCAATGCTGCTGAGAAAACTCTCACAATCAAAAACAAATAATTTGCTAAAGTTCACATTGTCCTCCTAGCTGTATGTGGTATTGGTGCTTAGCTGGGATTTTAAGACCAGGATGAAAGGAGCTGGCTACCCATTAATTCAAGAAATCCCATGGCCTAGAATGAATGACACTCAGCCAAAACATGGCCCAACCACCACTCGATGACCAATTTCACCTACGAATAATTACCTGTATCTTTAAATATTATCAAACAAGCACCCCTTTTGGAATAATATTGTATCTAGAAAACAGTTTACCTTATAAGCCTAGCAGCAACCAAAGTAAAAACACCTATATGTGTCTTATTGCATCCATAGATTGTACAGTTATGTTTGTGTGAAAAGAATAACTTATAAAGTATATTCCAAAGATATTACAAATTCAAATTTTAAGTTATATTGAGCAACATGCTGGATAATCATTCTATGCTCATCAAACATGTTTGAGGGGCCATAATTTTGGCCACTACCCGAGCTTTTCAGAGATGTCCCAACGTTGATGGGTTGGAGAAAAGCACTCACACATAAAGCTAGCATATGATCTGTCTTTGAAGGAAATATCATGGGATGAATTGTAGACTTGTGTTGAGCATGAAGAAAAATCTTCCTGCGCAGCAAGGTTGGCGCACGTGATGACATCATCGCGCACTGAGATGGCAGCGTGTACAGCGTTGTCTGGCTGAACGATGATCATGCTTGAATCTTTTCAAGCATAGGTTTCAGTGAATCTCCTACATGACTTTCCTACTCTTGGTGAGGAAGGAGAGGGTGAGCTGAAAGGAATGTATAGTTCTTGGAAGCCTTGAGGTGTGGGTGCAGCTGATGTGGTCTGACCACCCCTATTATAAGCTTTTAAGGATCTCTTAAGACTCTGTAGAGGAGACATAAGCTTAGGGACCCCAAAGTTATATGGCAAACTTGGTTTGTGAGAACGTGTTGGGAACTGCAGACATTCGTCTTCCAAAACTGTTGCCTCATAATTTAGGGGAAAGGTTTTCTCAACTCTAGGGTCTCTCTAATGGGAGCATCACATAGAACACCCCTGTTCATTCTTTATCATCCTGTTTGCTGTGCGGGGACTTGGCTCTTTAAAGCCTCGCTGTGCATAATCGACACTACCCTGAATGTGTGTTGCTTGAAGATAAGGCTTCAGCTAATTCTTGACATGGAAAATTGAAGGAAAGTTCTCTTTGCATAGAATGAGATTCTTCTCTAACTCCCATTGGGGCGAGACTCAGCAACATAGAAATCTCGCTAAGCTTACTGAGACAAGAAACATGATTCCCATAGGGAGGGAGACAACTTCCTACAATAATTACATGGATAATTATCTTTAACATCTCTTGTCTAGGCTAAAGGGACAAAGAGGGTGCATGTCTATGTCCGACCGGTTCATAAGGACACCGCAACCATCGCCATCCTATCCTAGGGAAAAACGTAAATACAGATTTACTGGACATCAGCACTCAATCATTACTCACAGATAATGAATAGAGACTCAAACGACCGTGAATTAAAAACAAACACAAGTTAAGAGAGCTAAACACTAAAAGAGTAAAAGAGATGAAATGAAAGGCTCGATCGTAGAGAAGTGGTAGAGCCTCTTCACTTCATGCCCAGCAGTGTTGTGCGGAGATGCTGTGAGCAACCGCCCCCTTGCTCCTTGCGCATGTACTGCGTTTACCCAGCACAATGCATGATGTAATCAACCAAAATTTTGATAGGCCAGTCGTAGGAAACATAATTAGTAGTAAGCTCATATAAATGACTTAGAAGTTTGTATCCACGTAGGAATAAATTTAATATTGTCATCAGCTACGATAGATTCTTTATTGATGTGTATTGTTCCAAAGCTGATCATTGACTTTATAAACTTCACTTGTTCACTTACACTATATAAACATTTAAGTTGGCAATCCATATCTTTCTGTTGCTTACACAAGCATTAACTCTAGCTCACCTACACACAGAACCCCCCAGGGGTCTCCTTTTATATACTCCTATATAGTTTCTTACGTTTCTATGATAAACAACAACAAAAACATGAGTGATCCTTGATAGATACAGTACTGGCACATAACTAAAACTGTTATTGTTTTCTCTCTTGACCTTTCTGTCTTCATGCTTGGTTAAATTCCTTTTTAATAATAATATTTTATTGTATAATCTTTTGTCCTCCAAAAGGCCCTTTTTATGTCGTTGCCTCATTATGGACTGCCTCTGTTGTTAAACTTTTAAGCAAAGAGCCTAGCTAAAGTAGCTCATACTTGATTATCTATTTCCAAATTTTAATGGACCCCTTTCTTTTGCATATTATCACAATCATTTCCCACTCATTTGATTATATCATTTTAATTTATCAAGCTTTTATATATTTTGGTCAGCTCTTCAATCTAGTAGACACCAAAATTCTCTCCAAATTAAAAAGATTAACAAAAATAATAAAAATAAAAATCAAGAAACTCTAAGGCAAGTGCGTGAAAGCTTGTGTGAGCCATGATTCCTCATTACAAACTGTTATTACCTTTAAACACATATCATATCTCCTAACAGCTGGACACTAATCACACGAGGCATATATCAAGGGTTTACATTAAATATGATAAACTAGGAGGTAAATTTCCCTTTGCTAAATGCTCTTCCATTAAAGTATGGAATACTACACAATTAACAATGTAGGCAAATAGCATGCAATAGCAAAAAATTTCTTTAAGCAACTATTAACGATAGAAATCTAAAAAATAAACTTTGCCTGCATAAAGAGAGCTCGAGACTGACAATCAGTTTTGATATTGAATAAAGAACATAAAAAAGTCTGTGGACTACGAGATAAGTCAGCATCTAAGCTTAAGCAACAGGTCACCTGCAAGCTTCTTTCACACTAACAAAGTTCAAAAAGTTTTTTCCTGCAAGTTTAATCTAAGGCAAAATTGCAGAAGTGTACAAACATACTTTTAAAAGACAATTTAAGTGCAACATACACTTTTAAAAGGCATAGATTCTCAATATACTCTACTGAATATTTAAAGTGAAATAAATGTGTGGACTATAAAATCGTAACAATCACGACAAGTATACAATTCAGCATGCAGACAGAGAGACTTACAATCCTTGTCCTCCTCATCCTCAGTCTCATCAGCTGTAAGAAGGGTTAGATTTAAGAGAAAGTTATTTCAGTCACTTGCGTTGTCTCAAAAACTAATATGCAAAAGGAGTCAATTTGCTAAACATCCTCTTACACTCTCATTAATGGGAAACAGATATAAACTGCAGTTATCTTCATAAAGACTACAGGACGTATACATACTTCACAAGAACCAGATTCTAAGCCGTTACCCGATAAATATTTTCCAAAATAGAAATAAAATTTTTGGTCCACTATTAGTCCTGAATCAGCATTATCAGTCATTGAAAATAAAAAATAAAACATTTTATGATTTCCTAATTCATGGTAATAAAAGATTTGGTGGAAAGCTTTAAAATTCTTACTAAATCTAGAAAAGGGAACTTCACTGTCATTTCTATATAAACCTGTCACAAAAATAGATAGCCATGACATAGTAAAACACAAAAAATCCCTTTAAACTAAGTTATTTTAAGATACAAATAACAGAATTTTAATAATTAAATCTCTATACAGTACTCCCTGATATTCATATTGGTTCCTTTTAGAAGATGGTTAAATATCAGTCTAACCTAATACAAATGTGTGACATAGTGATATACTTTTTCCTTTTTAAAAAAACTAAAAAATAACTATCTACCTTCAAAAATAAAACAAAAAAACAATATTAATAAAAATAAATTTATAGTGACGATGAAAGAAAATTATTACTAGGCTCCTAAGTGGTAAGTCAGAACACCAAGAGTTTGCCTACAGAAGTCTTGAACCCTCTCATAGATTCTCAAAACTGTAAAAAGGTACACCCAGGCCTACATGACTGAGGACTATGAAGCGTGAAATAGGAGAAGATGAATGGAGAAATATCGACTTAAAAGCTGATGATAGATATGAGTGGCGAGATCTAACCGAGGCCCTTTGCATCAACTGGCATAGGAGAAGATGATAATGATGATCTCTTAAAGCGTACCCAGTGTACAACACCGAGAATGATACTTTGCAGTACAGTACCCATAGAGCCCCTGCTTCGATGCTTTATGCCTTTTTGCTTTTCATCACTTCCCTTCAGTATGTTCTAATTCTGCTGTCAATAACTTTACCCTGGTCTCATTTTCAACTTTCATTTAGAAGAAAATCCTTGGGGTGTGACCCTAGCACTATAACTTTCCACAATAACGAATGAAAATATTAAATACTGTACTATATCAAAAAACACAAAAATTACTTTGTTCTGTCTTTCCTCCTCTCAAAGTAAGTTGTGATTCATTGGGTTGGCAGAAGTGAAATCATATATTTATAGGGTATTTGTCATCTTCAGTCCCTCTTATGTCTATGCAATATTTGATTTCCAGTATCGTAATTAATTCTAAACACTTCTATACATTACTGCATTGCCTAATCATCTCCAGCTTTGCTGTATTCAACTGTCATTGTAACTATGTTATAGTTTTGTTTTCCTTTCCTATATTCTATATTGTTAAAGTCATATTTTACTTACAGTATTTAAAATCATTTAACCATCGAGGAATAAATCAAATTAAAGACACAAAAGCTTAGCAGTCTTGAGGACAGTATTAGCAGCCCAACATCGAGAGGTAGCACCTACACAAAATATTATTTTAGGGCACAAAAATTCTTTCACAAACAACAGTAAAAAGCTTTGCCAAATGTATCTATAAACTTTATGGAGTTGATCTTGAAATGACCATTAAGCAACAGATACTAATGGCTATATCAAAACATCAAATTTTTATTTCTCATATAAAAATGCATATTAAGAGACAGTGACCAAGGTTTATACTTCTTTAACCATTCATAAATATTGGGCTTTGCTATTTTGCTCTACAACTTTAAACTTATAAAATATCCTCTTCCGGATGATATGAAAAGCTCTTCCTACATTAATTATAAAGCTTCCCTTTTCTTTAAAATTTTACAATTATTAAACCTTCAAAATAATTAAATGAATAGTTAGAATGACTGATGAAATATCTCAAGCATAAAAACTGGTTTCCTTTAGTGTATATAACTTTACTAATATTCAAGTAAAAGCATAGAATCTGGCAGAATTTGTTAGCGAATTAAACTACCATTAGGTTCACTGTGGGAGTTATGTATCCTTATTTCCACAAGTCCAATAGACAACTAATAGCAAATAATGCACATACAATATATTTTCATTAGTGTGAGAACAACAAGCTTGCTAAAAGTATTATGAACACTACCACCACCACCACCACAGATCAAGAAAGATGTTAAAACCGACTAAATGGACCGTGAGGTCAGAGTAAAGTCCTTTTACTTCTTAGTAAAGTACATTACTAATAGTTAGTTAAAATAGAAACTATGCAGTATTATAAGGTAGTTCTAACCTATAAATCTAGAAGATATGTAGCATTAAAATACACATACTTACCTAACCAGTTTTAATATCTATATATGCTACTGTATTAAATAATTCTATATTCTACCTAACGACATTATATAAACATTTCAAAACCTAGTGGACACTACATAATTTCTAAAACACTGGTGGTATTAAATTATAAAAATATTATCAGTAAGGATCAGAGAGTCTATAATTACTCCCATATTCATTACATTTCAATGCATTGACTATACAGCACGTGAAAATTTCCACAGAAATCAAATTTTATCGTAATTCTTTTAAAATCATACAGTCTTCAAAGTACAAAGGATGAGATAAAAAAAAAATGTTAATACTGCACAGCCTGTGTAAAATGTTAGTGACATATACCCATAACTGAAAATATTAAAAATAACACAAAAACATGCTAATTGCTACTACTTTCTTCCCTTTGCCATTATCATATCCCCTTTATTACCATTATTATTGTATGCGTATTAAAAAAACCAACTATGTCAATTCTAATCATCAAAATATATTTCAGTCTCCACAAGATTCCTATTTCTCAATGTAAACTACTAAATTTTCAAATAATGACAAAACACAGTACTCATAATAAACATAATGATCATGACTTGGCAAGAACTATAACTTGGAAATTTGAGAGATGGAATACTTTATCTACGTAGGTTTACACAACGAACAATAAACCATTCCTGAACTGTTTTAAAAAAGAAACTACAATAAACCCCACTACTCAAACTCTAAAATGTTTCATCCTGAACAAATAATGGCAATAACAGATTCCTTAGAAACATTATTTTCAAATCACCATAAAACCAATAGTAATCTGGCTTTTGAACAAAAATAAATGGAAGTCCTTTGTAATAAGACTGAATTCCTCCATTAATAGTTTTCACTTCAAAAGCATAGAGATTACACTAGATTACTTAAAACATGAGGAATTACCGCAAAAAAAAAAACTTTTATAAATATACCTGGGTAGGGATGGAGTCGCACAAGCTCTGATGTAAGACAATACTTTGGTTGGTCCCGTACTGGAGAAATATCCAGCTTTAGCAAACCTGGTAGACATTTTTTCTTCAACTGATTAGATGGGCGCTTAAGGTCAGCCAGGAACTTATACAAATCATCATCTTTTAACTTGTCTCCTTCCTGTTTAAAAAGTATGTACAGTGAAGATATGACACATTAAAAATATACTTTCCTAAGCACTAAGACTCACCAAAATAGATATAAAAAGTACTGTATTTTACTCAGTACCTGCTCACTGCACCAAATAAACTCCAGCTAATCTATTTAATGCTATCAGAGCATAGATCCTTAAGAGAATTGATGGAATGAGGAAGGTGGCTGGCAAATTAGTTTTAGTATAGATTAAAAAAAGCATTCATATTTCTTTCTTTTTATTCTATAATACAGTACTTTTCCATAACACTCTGAGTACGACAAATATGAAAATTAGATATTTTCAAGTTAAATTCAAGATCACAATAAACAAAATAGAAAATATTTTATAAAGGAAATCATGATATACTGAAGACAACAACAATATGGCAGGAAAGGTTTAGAATGGTCACTTTGTAAAGGTTGAGAGATATTCCTGAAACCAAACCATTTTAGTCTCATTTTCAATTATAACATACAAAAGCATTCAACATAATTAAAAAATATGAAGTTATTTGATTTGATATGAAAAAATAGGACATTTTCATAATAAAATTTGTTTTTCTATACTTACCCAGTAATTACCTAGATACATCTTAAAACAAGAAGTTTGGATCGGTAAGTGAAAATTCAAAATCACTTTTCATCTATCTCAATGTAATTGGGGAGGTTGGGTGGGTTTTATAAAACTATTGGGTATGTACAAAAAACACATTTTATTATGAAAATGCCTTTTATTTTTTCAAATTCTTACCCAGTATTCATATAGCAGAGTCCATATTTATATGGAGCATGGATCGAGCTAACCCCCTAACGTAAGTATACAATTATAGTTCAAAATACAATGGCTATACTTTCAGCCTGCATACTCGCCTGCAGAAAGTTTTCAGCAGATAAATACTGCCTCTGGTACGAAAACCCTTCTTAGATGAAAACCCTTCTTCCAAGAGCAATGACCTTGGGTTTAACAGACTACATCATTGCTTGTGGGATCACAGAACCTAACTCGGGAATATAACCCTCCTTTATGGGTCACTGTATCAACAGTTCAGGACTCCACCAATTAATACCAGCTATTGACATGAAAGGGGACTTAAAGGTACAACAATACTCCTCTCTTAAGTAACAGCCACATTCTTCAAATAGTGGTGAACAAAGACAGACAGTGTGCCATGAAGGTGGCTCATTCAAGAAATCTGTCAAAGAATTTTTTTTTTAAATCTATATAAATTTCTATTGCTCTTTCTTATTGAGTTTTTAACTCAGGTGAGATATGTTATAGTAATTTATCATGAGCTTTATCATAAAGTTATGTATCAAATACAGTAATGTATGACACTGGGTTTTTATACACTGGTCTGTCTATATTTGCTACTAATGCAGACAGATTGGGTATATTCTTAACCATTTATTGCACTTTAAGTATAACTGCATAAGCTTTCAAATACCCCTTCAAGAAATGTAGCGTGTATTCAATACTTCAAACTGACCATAACTACCTACCCTATAATTATTTGCTAAGATATAACCCTAATTGGAAAAGCAAGATGCTGAAAGCCCAAGGACTCCAACAGGGAAAATAGCCCATTGAATAAAGGATAAATGGAAATAAATAAACGACGAGAGAAGTAATAAACAATTAAAATAAAATATTCTAAGAACAGTAAGCACATAATATATCTTTCATATATAAACTACAGTATTTAGAGTTAAATGACAGGACAAGGTTAGAAAGGAAACTATGAGAGAGATTACTCAAGTGCCATATGTGGATGAGATCATGGTGAGGGGTAGATGGAGATGGTTTGTGCATGGTCTTTGCACTCCCCAAAAGAGATTATTTCACCAAACTTTCCACTGGGCTCCATAAAGCACTAAAAGTGTTATTAGACCCAGACCTACATGGCTAAGGACTATGAAGAGTAAAGTAGATGATGAATGTAGACGTATTGAATTAAAAGCTCAAGATAGAAAAGACTAGTGAACTCTAACTGAGGCCCTTTGCGTCAATAGGCGTAGGAGATGATGATGATGATATAAACTATAAAAACTCTTAAAATACAAGAGGAAGAGAAATAAGATAGAATTATGTGCCCGAGTGTACCCTTAAACAAGAAAACTCTACCCAAGACAGTGGAAGACCATAGTACAGTGGCTATGGCACTAACTAAGACTAGAGAACAATGGTTTGATTTTGGAGTGTCTTTCTCCTAGAAGAGCTGCTAACCATAGCTAGAGTCTCTACTATCCTTACCAAGAGGAAAGTAGCCACTGAACAATCAGAGTGCACTAGCTATCCCCTTGACAGAAGAAGAATTATTTGGTAATCTAAGTGTTGTTAGGTGTATGAGGACAGAGAAGAATATGTAAAGAATAGGCCAAAGGGTTCGGTGTATGTGTAGGCAAAGGGAAAATGAGCCGTAGCCAGAGAGAAGGATCCAATATAGTACTGCCTCGCCAGTCAAGGGACCCAATAACTTTCTAGCAGTATTATCTCAACAGATGGCTGGAGCCCTGGCCAACCTACTACCTCTGGAGAAATATCCCATATATTCTTGATGCACTCATGGACATCTTTAGGAGATCTAAATCATGAATGAGGCCAATTCTATTCATTGACATGTGTCTTCAAACTCACCATCCTTGTTGAGGGTTTGGGGGTGCCTACAGGTCTACCTGCAGTCATAAGCAGCCATTGCCTGGTCCTCCCTGGACCTGGCTTGATGGATGAGGGGCTTTGATACTGATCATATTTATATATGGTCAGCCTCTAGGGCATTGTCACTGTTCCCTATCTCTGCCATGCATGGTAACCTTTATACTAAATGTATGAGAGTACTGTGGAGAAGAATGTAGGGTGAGCACAACCCTAAGTGCAACATCTGTTCACCAACTTGTCTATTAGAATCCATAGAGGATGGCAAAGACAGAAGCTGAGAAGTCCTAAAGAAAGGTATGGAATCATAGCAACTACTTAACAAATTGACACTTCAATATGACACTCAATCGTGTGTTCTTAAACCGCTATCCCTGTGACAACGTTCCTCCTTTCCGAAAGAAAACCTTGCCAATATGTCAAAAACATTCCTTGCCACCCATAAGTAGGCTATTTTCCCTGGCTCACAGAGGGGGTGGAAGGCCATTCCTCCTTGCTGATATAGGCCATTAATGGTACTGTTGTAGATCATCAACGCTAATGAGTCACCTGACAGATTGATATGCATGGTCTCCTCCTACTGAGACCAAAGTCCCACTGTGGTCTGTCTTCCCAAATGTGCACCACAGCCTTCCTTTGATGCATCCTAAAATAGAAGCATCTCTGGTAGCAGGCATTGTAGGGTCATTCCACTAGGTATATTATAGTCTCCTGCTCACCAACACATGTCCTCCCTTTCTTTCCGTGTTACTGGAAATAACATGGTGTTTGTAGTCAGTGGCTACTAACCAATACGTCTTCAAGTACTACTAAAATAATCTATGGTGTAACCTCCCATGTGGTACAAGTTTTTCCAGGGAAACCAGGTTGTCCAGAACTTATTCTCCAGTCTTTCAACTGAAGCGTTTGAAATCAAGAGTTGTAATTGCTGGGTGAAATGGGAGAGAAGAAGGGATGACTCCCTCTTGCATGTAAAATCTCCTCTGTCTAGACAGTGCAGGAGGAAGACTCTCATAAGACTTATTGGCACTGAGTGAATTACTCCATCCAGGGACCTAATCATTGGCACTAACTATGGCTTCTTTAGCCAGTTCCACCCACAGAGGTTCTTAAGAGGGTTTGGTCTTCTCGCGGTGTGTGTGTGTGTTCCCGAAGAGCTTGTCAATAGATATTTTCCCTCCTTTTACTAGTGATTTTGTAGCCTTTCCCAGGCTGCTGACCTACCTTATTAAGGCCACGACTTTCAGGAAAGACTCGGTCTCCGGACTTTTGGTTTTCTGCCGGAATGGGGCCTGTACTTGTTGTATAGGGATCTGTTACCACTAATGATTCCTAACACCTAGCTGGTAGGGAGTTGATACAATCCATTAGTCTGCTGGGGCTGTATCTGATTGATACAAGGACTGAATCTAGACAATAGTATAGCTTGAGGTGAATCCACTACTCCCTCGTTAGCCTTGGGTGACGGCCTAAAGGCTGTACCTCTTCAGGGATTATATGATTGCATCAGGACTGTTTTTGAACCAAGTCATTCTTAGTACAAGTGTGTCTGTCAGGGAAGGATCCCTTTGGCAAGGTCCTGGGACACCTCAATCTTAACTACAGTATACTGTACTGTATAATTACTGGTGTTCTGAGAAAGCGTCATCATTTTAAAATTACCTGTTACTTAAAAAAATCTATCAAAAATATGTTAAATATTGAAAATAAGATGAAACCATACCTGTTTGAAAAATGATGAAACAGTAAGTGTAACAGGTCGGAATGAGTCAAGACAAGCTCCAAATTCTTCAGGTGACCAGCTGCGTCTCTTTTCACTGAAACTTCTCCTTTCTAAACTTCCTCTACGAGTCAGTGAGCCTGAGCCACTTTTCCTCTTCAATTCATCATAACTGGATGAACTCTGCTTGCGATCTTGTAGGTAAAAGTAAATTAATTAGAATAGGCTACCAAATAAATGTTTTTATTTACAATTTTATCAACATTACAATTACGTCCATTCTCAAAAGAATAACCTGCCTAAGGAGTAATAAAAAATTTAAAATCTTTCAAATCTTTAAGTCATGAAATACCGAAACAAATTGAAATAAAATAAGTAAAATTACCATAATGGTTTAAGAATAAATTTTTCAGTGACATCCATTTCATTAATATATGGTATATCATGTAAACTAAAAAATTATATAGTTACAAAATGACAAGAATGCAATTACTAATATATCCTTGTAAATTCTAATGAAAAATGTATGCAAATATAATTATACATCAGTATTCATAACTTATTAGAAAAATACTTATTACATCTTACATACTGTATACATTTTCAAGTTTTTTGGCTATTTCCTAGGACAAGTCAGAACAACTAATGGTAATAATATTATCAAATTTGTGGGATTGTAGATAACTTTTATACTTCTCTATGAAACTGGTTGCGTACATTATACTTGACTATAAAATGGGTTGTGTAAGTACATGAGCTAGCCTATACATGCTTCTAGAATCCTACACCTACACACATATAATAAAATGTTTTTAAAAGTTAATAAATTTCTAGTTGCCCCATTGATTTCCCTTGGATTCTAATGATCAACAACCTGAAGTTCTTCTTTCCTTTTCTTCACTAAATTGACCTCGCTAAGGAAACCGACTCGGCATAAAAATGTATCACGAATTCTTAAGGCTATCTGTAATTAATAAAATGGTTTTCAAACTTGATAACTTCATATTTCATTCGATATTTTCTTTGCCATTTTAATGACCAATAACATTTTTTAATAGTTAAGTGAGCTATTAAGCTAAACTAGATACCAAAAAATTTAAGATCTATGCCACAATTTTTCTTATATTTTTTTTTCAAAACCAGCATTCTGAATATCCACAACTACCTTCAATATTCAATTCATCATGATAGATTCTTGCTTCTTTCCCAAGTAGCATTCCATGAAGTGGTACATCTTCATTATAACTTTGAAAAATACACTCCATCAGTACACAACAGAGATCTATGTAATGATTTTCCTTTTCCTCATCATTGCCTTCTTTCAACCTTATTAGTCCCACTGTATAGCAAGTCAGATGCTCCAGTCATCTTTCTCCATCTATTTCTGTTCCTTACAAAATCTTCCCTCAGTCCCACCTCATCCATATCCCTCCTCACCACATCCATCCCTCTGGTCAGCTGATGCCCCACATTCCGTCTCTTTATGAATATGTTTTTAGATCTCTTCGTTGGTTCCACCTCATCCCTTTTTATTACATGCCCGTTATATTTCAGAAACTCCCCTAGCCCTATCTTTAACATTATATAAACCACACATTCTTACTATATCTTGATTCTCACTCCTTTCCAGTAGTGAAATTCCAGCAATCCATCCCAACCACCTCACCTCATTCTTTACAATAGTCTTCCCTCTTAAGTGCCAATGTTTCTGCCACACATAATAGTATGGAACTGAAAACTAATAAATCTTCATTTGGAGTCAATGTCATTTCCCTGCCTAAAACAACTCCAATTACATGTCTCCATGTTCACCATGCTTCTGTCACTTTGTATCCCTGCTTCTTATTATCTCTCTCCTCAAGTTCTTCAACTTATTATTCTGTTTAAGCACTGTAGCATATTCCACTTGAATGTTTACTTCTTTTATTTCAAGTCTCTGCTACAAATCATTAGCTATCTTTCTAATATTCACCTTCAATCCTTTCCTTTTTATGGCTCCCTTCATTGTTAAAAACATTTCTTGCAGTTCTTTTTGTCTGCTATAATGACTAAACCATACACAAACCTCAGTTTCCATAATTCTCCATTATTCCTTCATTCTCGTGACAAAGTCTCTATAATGAAGATGAGCAGGTATGAACTCAAGAGATCCCTGATGGAGTCTAACCACCACAAGGAATGCATCTGTCTCCCCATATTTTCCCATACAGTGGTTCTTGTCCCCTAATAAATAATTCTCACTAACCTCACCAAATTCTCCAGTATAGTACTCCTCTCTCAAAAACTAATCAACTAAACTTCTTTAAACCCTGCCATATGTCTTTTTCAAGATCCAAAACACATATAAACTTTCCTGTTTACTTCTAGATTTTTCTCTGACTTTTATTACTATAAAGATATATCTACTCTTTCTTTTCACAAACATAAACTGTTGCTAATGTAAATTTATCAACTCTCCCAACCTTCCTTCTACTATTTAGTATCTTAAATACAGGCCCCAAAAGCTTTATTTCATTTGAACAACTTATTGTTTATACAACTTATTCATCCAACTATCTTCCCAGTCCCTTGGAATTTCATCTACATCTATGACATACAGTATTCCAATAATGTGTGAACCAATTATATGCTTAAATTCCCAATACCTTAATCATTTCTAGTGTTACCTTTGACTTCTTGCAGCTTTATTTACTATTCCTCTCTTTACAGCATTCTTACCTTCATTCTCTCTGATGTTTGCTATTGTTCCTTCTACTGGAAGAACTTTTGCAGTTTTTCACAATTGTTCCCAACAATTAATAGTTATGAAAAATAGTCTTTCCATCATCTCTAGGCTTCCTCTTCCTCAATCAAGATCTTTCCATTTCTACCTTTAATAATTCCTACCTCTCACACTCTGTGCCTGTCTTCTCACTTCTACAATTCTGTAGATTATCTTTTCTCCCTGCGGTACTACCATCATCTCACCACTCTCTCATGACTTCTCCCTATGCATCGGCATTAATGACCTTCAATGTCAGGATGCCAGAGAACTTCAAATCAGTCATTCATTCATTCTCCCTATGCAATCACTACCATCATGTTTCAATTTTTACCTGTCTATATCTTCACTAGTTTGGTAGCTGTTACCCTCTTCCCACTCTCTTCTTGTTGTACTCTTCCTTTAAAGCTGTTTGAACATCTTGATTCCACCACATAGTTGCTTTTTTCCTATTGCTGTTTACCATTTGTCCTACCAAACAGTGCTTCCGCTGGCACCACAATCTCTTTTTATAACTTTCCATTTCTTTTCAGGCAGTTCTGATGATCCATTTATATGTCTCTCTTCTCAGGCTCTTTCCACTTTACTTATGAATTCTTTTGCCTTTCCCCCCTTCAGCTTCCAAGTTTTGATTCCCCAATTCTTGACTGGGGTTTGTCTTTTCCTTATTGCTTTCAACCTAAAATATGGCCCCAGCCAATTATGTTGATCTACTACAGATCTATTTGAATAACTTTAAATCCATAATAATTTTCATGTCTTCCTTCCTAAACAAAACATGTTACCTGATGACTTCTCCTTTACCAAAGCTGAGTATTTTTTTCTCTGATTAAATTCATTTCATCACTTTTAGCATAGCACTTTCAAATACTTCGTCCTTCTATTTCTTCAGGTAATAGATAGCCCTTTCTCCAACACAAAACTCATTAGTCAGATGCTTCACACTTACACTGCATTCCTTCGCCACACCCCACCCCATTCAGATAAAAATGGCCGCGTAATGACAAAATGCAAGTTCATTGACGCCACCCTCACTAACAAGGGTATTGACATCACTATATCATGTTGTATATCACAAGATAGGCAATTGAATTGTGCACATTTTGGCACTAGTTTCACGCAAATCAGATAAAAATTGGCCGAGACAAAGTTTATGAACTTTTCATGATCTTGGCCTTGACTTTTGGCCCAATCACTCCCAAAATCTAATCAAATTGTACTCTAATTTTTCTTATACAGTTTTTCTCATTATTGGAATCACAGCTTGCGAATAATTTCTACTGGGAATTACAACAGAAACTTGAAACATTTCTTTACCTAGGCTATTAGATCCAGAAGGCTGACTTTCAGGGGCATTCTCTCGATCTCCATGAACTCCAGTGAAGATATTCATTAAATTAATGGCAGTCCAAGCCAACGGCATACGGTACTTTCCAAGCCTTTCACAACATGCTACAGCTGAAGATTTTAACTTTTCTCTATTCTGTAGTGAATGGAAAGAAAAACCAATACAGTACCTTATAAAAAAGCATTTCTCAAATTATGTACAGTATTACATTAATTAGTTATGAAACTTTTAACTGTATACCAAAATAGCTAAAATCACATATAATGATAACTTACAGCATCATCTTTCATGTAAGGTCCCACAACATCACTGATGTCCCCCTGTAAAACCTTCTCCAGTCGTACTACTAGGAATAGGTCACTGGATGGGTAAGTGACATCAAAAATACACGTCCTACTTAAAGTTGATATATCCTGAAAAGAAGAAGACAATTTTAATATAGATTTAATTAGAAAGCATAATATCATCTGCAATCAGAAACACCATTTGCTTGTAATAGTACTTCAAATTTTCAAATACTGTATCACTCAAAATATTAAAAAAACTGTATCACTTAAAATTCTTTAAATACTGTATCACTCAAAATTTTCAAAAGCAGTAAATGATTATTAAATATTGTGAATCAAAATCCCAATTTTTCTAATCAATTTATATTTTTCTTAACTATACAATCCTAAGACCTAAAGTAGGAGAATGACTTCAGCGTAGCTGGTAATGGCCAATAAGATTTTTAACGAGGTAAGCACAGCTGGACGACAGGTAGTAGAGAAGCCTCTCCCACCCGACAGGTAGCGCCCCATTCACTTTGACCTTTGCCCTAGAACTAGTGGGGTGGTTGAGACGGGTAGTGCAATTTAAGCGTCTCAGGTTTGTATGGTTGGTAAAAATATAAATAATTAAATTAGATTTGTTCCTATACGTAATATAGTACAAACCTTACACCTTTCATAGGAGACTTATCCTGAGAAGTTGTGTTAGTCCCTATACATGTTTACTGACCCGAGAAATGCCAATAAACTTTGGTCCTGTATTGGAGCAAAAGTCGTGACTCCTGTTCAACTTCTTAACTAACTGAGCATAAAAATGTTGGAGGTGCTACGCTAGGCCTCAACTATGAACAAGAGGACAGTATTAGGAGAATCTCAATCCTATCGGATTGTGTCCAAATGTAGCAGCATTTATATGACTGATGGGAATGGATACATTTCCTGCATTCTTACATTCGTACATGCTTCAATACAAACAAATGTAAAGAAAAGGGGCTCTACTGAGAAGCTTACCTGCATTGCTCATTCGATCCAGCTCCATTATGTACTGGCACAACTGGTAAGGCCCCAATGGAAGGGAAGAGCGTACAAAGGGCCAGACATCCTTAACCCTGGATAGGTACGGTCCTCGGACACCCCTTTAAGGGTATACTCGGACGCGAACGACCCCGACGCCAAAAAAAATTCTTGAAAAATCAGTTTTTGCAGTAACCTCCTTTTTTCTTTTGCCAAAAAAAACTTCAATGAATGCTTAAAACAACTGTAAAGATAAATACTACTCATCTGCAGAAAAACTATTTATTATAAATATTTTAAAAAATTAAGTAGAAAAAAAAAAAGACCTGACATAAAAATTCATAAAAAAAAAGTTTATACATATATACACAAATCCTTTTAGGAATTGATTCTTGAATGTTTAGGACACATCTTGATGTATTTTGGATGAAGTCAGACCCATGGAGGTGAAGATCTGAAATGAGAAAAAAAGGGTAACTTTTTTTGGCCAAAAAAAATTGTCCAAATTTCATGAATTTTTTTGGGTACCCAAATGAAATAGGAAGTGGCTAATTTTTTTAGGGAATAAACATATGTTATCCTAAAATAGAAATATGTAAAAAAATCTTCATTATTTTGTAAATTACATTTATATCAGGGGCCATATCTAAAGGTAATTTTTTGAGTACTTAGAAATTTCGTAAAAAAATACATATATTTAATATATAATATGATATTTATGCAGGTAAAAATATACCAAAATATCACAAATTCTATAGGGAACAAGAATATATATAGATAGGGCAGCTTACGCTTCGGATATGTCCACAAAATGGCCGCCAACCACACTGACTCAGACTCCCTAATCTGCCACTTGAAATGTAGGAAGGGTATGTCAATTTCAAGGTGTTATTTACTAATCTAATTATTATTGGATATGCATAAAAATTGTATGGTGGGTTGCTGGATAATTGTCGATTATTTTACGACTATAAAATTAAAATTCTGACCCAAAAAATTTTTTTTGAAGGGAAATAAAATCGAAAAAAAAAATGTAAAACAATATTTTAGCTAAAAAAATTTGATGATATTCAATCAAAAAAAAAGTAAACAAAATTTTCCGACAAATAAACATCTAGAGGAATCATTACTCTGTGATAGTTCCTTAGTACGTAGTAATTTTGAAAGAATTGGGAAAAAACGAAAAAATGGCAATCACCGGAAAATCGAACACATACCTATATATACGCCATATCTGGCTAAAAAAAAGATAGGCATGGGTAGCCAGATCATCTAGAAACACTTTCCAACACTATAAAAATATAAGTTTTGCGACACTAATTGCCAATTCCTTACGGTAACATGACTAAGCAAAAAAATGCAAAACAAATAAAAAGGGGCACTCGTGGAAAAATGGCCATTCTAATATACGGCATTTCAGAAAAAAAAAATTTCAGCCACGTGCTAGGCAAACCATCAAGGCATATTTTCCGACAAATAAACATATAAATGAAATATTACTCTGTGATAGTTCCTTAGTACGTAGTAATTTTGAAAGAAATGGGAAAAAACGAAAAAATGGCAATCACAGGAAAATCGAACACATACTTATATATACGCCATATCTGGCTAAAAAAAAAATAGGCATGGGTAGCCAGATCATCTAGAAACACTTTCCAACACTATAAAAATATAAGTTTTGCGACACTACTTGCCAATTCCTTACGGTAACATGACTAAGCAAAAAAATGCAAAACAAATAAAAAGGGGCACTCGCGGAAAAATGCCCAACATTCTAATATACGGCATCTCAGATAAAAAAAAAAGACATGCACGTGTTAGCCCAACCATCAAGGCACACTTTCTAACACATAAACATGAAAAAAAAATCAATAATATACGGCAATTCCTTACTACGTAGTAAATTTTTACAAATATTGAAAAAAAAAACAGAAATTGGCAACCGCAGTTAAATACCCAATATACCAATAACTACGTCGTATCTGACAAAAACAAAATCACGCATGGGTAGCCAGATCATCTAGACACACTTTCCAACATTAAAAAAGCAAAAGTTTTACGACACTATTTCGCAATATCTTACGGAAAAATGACTTGGCAAAAAAATTAAAAAAAATTAAAAAGGGACACTCACGGTAAAATGCCCGACATTCTAATATACGACATCTCAGATAAAAAAAAAGACATGCACGTGTTAGCCCAACCATCAAGGCACACTTTCTAACACATAAACATGAAAAAAAAATGAATAATATACGGCAATTCCTTACTACGTAGTAATTTTTACAAATATTGAAAAAAAAACAGAAATTGGTAACCGCAGTTAAATACCCAATATACCAATAACTACGTCGTATCTGACAAAAACAAAGTCATGCATGGGTAGCCAGATCATCTAGACACACTTTCCAACAGTAAACAAGCAAAAGTTTTACGACACTATTTGGCAATATCTTACGGAAAAATGACTTGGCAAAAAAATGAAAAAAAATGAAAAAGGGGCACTCGCGGTAAAATGGTCCTCGTGGTGATGAACGACATTTTAACTAAAAAAAAAAACATGCACATGGTAGCCAAACAATCCACCAAGACTTTCCACAACTGATAACCTATACAAGTTGCACCATTCTACGACAATTTCATAATACGTAATAACTTTGATAATTATGCAAACTACCTCAGAAGGGTAAACTCGGACGCGAACGACCCCGACGCGTCTCAGAAATCGGGGAAGGAGTACAGCTACAGCAATGCACATCTGGACACTACTAGAGCGTGTAGGGGAGACACCTCCTGCAGGTCGATCACCCACAAATTCAGTCACAGGGGTGAGTCACGTGAGAAAAACCTGTTTTTTTTTTACGCTCGGGGTCGCAAACGACCCACCGTACCTATCCAGGGTTAAATTTCATTCTTGGACTTTCTGTGACCACTATTTAAGACAAGATGCTTCTTATCCCATGAGGGAGCTAGGCTCGCTACACCTCATGAGCAGCTACCACAGTTTTCATGGAGAAAGTGTCCAAATACTTAGAGGAATACTGTACAGTACTCCCACAGGTAGTGGGTGGTGAAGGATTCAAAATTCCTGCCTTCAGCACTTGCTCTACAAACAAACACTTCCTGAAGGCAAGGGTGGAGCTAATCCCTTTGACTTTATGGGCTCTTGCTCTCAATGGACCAGTCACGATTTCCTCCAGGAGAGGGCATGTGCATCTGATGGTTTCACAAAGCCAGGAGACATTATTCTTTGAAATTGGCTTAATCACCCAACCAGTTCTAAGAAATAACCTTTTGTGCTCTGGTCTGAAGTGCTGGGTTCTCTTGAGGTAGCATCCTAGCACCATTACAGGACAGAGAAGTAGGTCAAGTCATCCCGATTGCTAGTCACCTCTTGGAGGGAGGAAATGGAGAAGGATTTGTACCTTGGGTCATGGCTTGTTAGGCTTCGTGTCTTAGCATGAACTTGGGAACAACTAATGGGCTTCGTGTCTTAGCATGAACTCTGGAACAACTAATGGGCTTCGTGTCTTAGCATGAACTCGGGAACAACTAATGGGCTTCGTGTCTTAGCATGAACTCGGGAACAACTAATGGGCTTCGTGTCTTAGCATGAACTCGGGAACAACTAATGGGCTTCGTGTCTTAGCATGAACCCGGGAACAACTAATGGGCTTCGTGTCTTAGCATGAACTAATGACATACAAAATGCCACAAAATTGGCTAAACGTTTTTGCCAACAGTCCTAAGTATAAGACACTTGTCTGATGCTCTTCGTAACAGCTAGTACAGCAAGCGTTCAAGAAAGCTAAGAACCCTCGTGATGTCCCAGTCTGGGGGTCTAAGTTCTCTTGAAGAACAGAGGTGCTCAAAGCTCCACATCAGCATGGACAGTTCTCAAGGAATGGAAAGATTCAAACATTTCAGTCAGAAGACTTGGCTCAAGGGTGAGTGGTAACCTTATACCACACACACTGAAAAGAGCTTCTTTCGGCGAAGGTACCCGAAAAAAACGGTGATTAGTTGCAGAGAGGCTCCAACCAGAGAAGTATCCCATTTACAAAATCAATCACAAAAGATGGCACCTTTTTGCTAGTAAACAGCTGCAGAGCATCAACGGAGGTATCCCAAAACCTGTGCAGTGCCTCACAAAAAGAGTTTCGTTTGGAGGAGATGCTGGATAGTCTCCACCTTAGTAGTGACGGAGGTCACCGAGATGCGGAATCTCTGCATGAGCGACTGGCAGAGAAGATTGAGCCACTGAAATAGTTGCACAGGTACCTCGATTAGGAGCGTGAATCAAGTCTGGAAGCCATTTGGCTTGTGGCCACTTAGGAGACGCCCAGGGTTAAGCTCACGTTCGAATTTGTCAACATCTTGTTGAGTATTCGTCATATCAAACAAAAAGGTTGGAAAGGCGTACGAGTCCAGATTTTCCCAGATGTTGGAGTGCTCATTCCAATGCAGCAGACAGATCTGGGACCGGTGAAGTTTATTATTAGGGAACCTCAACAGGCAAGAAGTCTTTCCGGTACACAGGGAAACAGGGACCACTCTGTTCCTATTATCTGCCCCAACAGCTGAGTCTGCAAGGACATTCCTCTTGCCTGGAATATATCTCGCTGACAGCTCACTGCACTGTCGCACACCCAAGTGTATACAGTAGGGTCCCGAATTATGCGAGAATTTGGTCGATGAATGACCTCGTGTAAATGGAAAATCGCATATTTTGAAACACACCTAACAAATAATTCTATTGGGGCCATGGCAACCAACAACTTGCCTATTCAAACGTGTTCACTACCCATTTCCAATACTTTCTATGTACTATACTGCATCTTTTTTATAATGTCAAATTGTTCTTGTAAATAAATCAAACATTTAATATGCTTTAAAGTTATAATAACTTGAAAAAAGGTTAAAATCAAAACCAGGATGGGTGTAAACACCATACATTTTCCGTTATAACGCGACCCAAAATACAGACAAATTTTAATGTTTGTCATATATGACAAATTCGAAGATAATTTGTATTTTTCCTAACCATACAAACCTTAGCTATTTACAAAGGGTATTACTTTTAGCGTAGCTGAAATGGCGAGCCATTAGAATTTAACGAGGGTGTATTACCCCCGCGCTAGTTAGCGGGGGGGTAGGGGAGTGGTAGCTAGCTACCCCTCCTCCCCCTCACACACAGGTGAATACTCACTTTCACTTAGAGGTAGGACTTGTCTTGGGGGACAGGGCTGGCGGGCAAATATGTGTAAATAGCTAAGGTTTGTATGGTTAGGAAAAATACAAATTATCTTCGAATTTGTCATTTGTTCCGTAACCGAAATACAAACCACGCTATTTACAAAGGGTGACTTATCCCTTAGGAAGGGTGGAAAGTCCCCAGCCATACTGGCTTTGGCTTTACCCGGGGACTCAGAATCCGAGTGAGTCGCACTCGAGAAAAGGAGTCCCTGCACCTCACAAGTTCCTTGCACCGCAAGGAACCATGTGGCCTACGTAAGCTTGTGTGTGAAGGAAGTAGTGTGACCCGTCTTAGGCAGTTGACCTGGAGTTCCAGAAGGAACTCTGGGTTAGGACGTTCCCAATACCACCTCGTCAGGGTATGGGGGACGCGACAGTATTGACTCAATACTCGGAACACAAGGAAGCATGGTTTACCTGCAGAGGTTCGAGGTCAGCTATGCAGAGACCAGGATGCTGCTTCCCCGTAGAGGGGATGATGAAGAAAGAAGTAAGGGCCAGACATACTTCTTTCGTTCATGCAGACTAAAACCTGATAACAATGCCCTCAACCTTCTGCTACCTGTCCAAAAAGGAGCCTGAGGTTAGACCAGCTGTTGTGTAGCCACCACAGAGCGATAGAAAACGTATCGAGACTCCTGTGGGTCACGCCCTGCAGGAAGCGGGCTGCGAAGGTCATCAGACGCTTCCAGACTCCAGCTTGTAGCACCTGCGTCACAGAGTAGTATTACTCGAAGGCGAGGGACGTTGCGATGTATCCAACATCGTGCTGTAGGGCGACGTGACGGGGGAGGGTCTGAAGACAGGTCGAGATGAATGTCCTTGAGTCCGGGCTGAAGAGGTATACTGGTGACTCTCCCCCCATGTCCTCCTTGTGTTCCCAAATCGGCTGCAACTGAGGCCAAACTGCAGCTGTTCCCAGCGCTAACCTCTCGATTCCTGTACTGGCAAGAAAGAGAAGGTCTTGGGACATCAGACACAGAATGGAGACTCAAAATCTTGAATGAATCGGACCGAAGGGTCGGGACCCTCAGATTCTGAGTCTAGCCAACAACTCAGGAGCGAGCCTGAATGTTGCCTTCCCCTCTTCCTTAGAAAGGGGGGGAGTAGTAAGAGACCAAGAAGATTGCTTACACACTGGCCGTGGCCAGAGTGAGCAGAAGACCCAAGGCGGAATACAATCCGAGGCCTGTCGTAAAAGGGTCTTGAGAAGATCTCTTAAAGGACTAAAAGTCCGAGCCATGCTCCAAGTTGGAGGTCTTCCTCCGACTAGGGCAGGGACGATCGTAGCTTCGCATGAGCGAGAATAGATCCAGCGGGCAGGAAAAAGTTATTCCTTTAAGCCTGAAGGTCAGGGAAAGGCTGAGCGACAGGCTTCATTGCCAAGAGCGGAAAGGAGTTTCCTCCCGCCGAAAGGCAATAAGACCGTTATTGCTGGAGAAGAGGCCTCACGGGAAGAGGTATATCTCCCACGGCACCAACCACCTTAGACTCTTCACTTTGCCTGGGAGACCCCTGTGGATGACTATCGCAGATGACGCGACCTCCGTACCGCGACTGTAGCGGGTTGTCTCTTCTAGAGGAGGAAGCGTAGTGTCTCCAGGCATGAAGCCGAAGCGACGCCCCGGTTCGGGAGAGATGTCGCAGTGTGGTTGCTTGAGTAGCCTGCGCCGTGGGAGAAGCTCTCCCGGGAGTTCCGTCAGGGGAAGCAGAGGGTCCAGAAACCGTTCTGCGCATAGTCCCAGTGGAGCTCTCCCATTGAAAGGTTGACAGACAACCTGGTTTTGTTGAGACCCATTGTCCGCAGACAAAAAGGAGGGAAGACGCAGGCGTCGAAGTTGTCCCACCATCACCGGAATGCATCTTGCCAGAGTCTCGGGGTCTGAGACTGGGGGGAAAACTAGCGGAAGCTTGAGGTTCCAAGCTGTCGCGATCAGGTCCCCCAGATCAGCACTTGCTGGTTACCCAAGGTCAAAGACCCCTAGGTACACTCTCTCTATGAGGCTCTGCTTGGATAGTCTGAGAGAAACATTCCCCTGCCTGGAATGAGAGAGCCGATGGTGGAATTGAGAGAATCTCAATCATCCCGGTATCTCTACTGCAAGATGTGAAGGTGTGAAAATGCGTCCCCTGCTGGTTAGCATGAAGTCGACACGCAACGGGGCGACTTGGCAGGAGCGGTAGGACTGAAGAGGGGCCAGACTAAGGCCCTTAAGCCTGCCTGAATGATGGAGAGGTATCCTTCAGGTCTTGACCATAGGCCTGGACCGGAACATGCCCCCCCCCCCTTTCCTTTGACGAGTCCGAGAACCGCATCAAGAATGTGGGGAAAGGACGAGAATATCCACTACCATCAAGAGGCTCCATAGGTCAACACCCATTGCAGGTTTAATAGTTCCGCTGGTCCCATAGGGCCAGGGAGTCCGGTTAAACATTGCCTGAAGCCACCGGAACTTGGATCGCCCCACATGGAACTTATCCTGAGGCGACCGTTCGGACTATAAACGGGTCAATGAGGAAAGAAGAACTAGGAAACGTTCCAAGGTAGGGCTGAAAACTCTGCTTGACTGAGAACAGGTACTGCGACTCTCCTCAGTCTTGCCACAGTCAACCGAAAGGAAGGCTCGGAGGATGTGGTAACAGAATCTGGCGTCCCCAGGTGGTCACCCATCCAAGTGCCGACGTTGCTTAACCTCGCTGGACGGACGAGAAGCGGGGTTTCCAACGTGGTAAGGCGGTTGACTCAATATCATGGCCAGATACTCCAGATGTTGAGGCAGAGGAAGAGAAGGCTCCAAGCAAAATACCATGAGCCCACACTCATGGTCAGCATTCGGAAGCTTTTCCCGGCGCTGAAGAAGGTCGAAACCCGAGCCTACCGGAGTTGACCAGCCCTCCAAACAGCAGAGGAGGCGGAAGTCTGCACCTGAGCGGCCAAGAGGAAGGTAGGGAGAGTTCTCTGGGGAAACAAACCTGCTATGCCACGGCGGGATAGCCACACTGCATCATAAGCAGGAATACTTGCAGTTTAGGCTGAATTCGACGAGCACCCTGGAAGATGGATGGAATGGAAACTGAAAGTACACGTCCTTCCGATCCAGGGTTAAAGGAGTCCTGTCGCCTCGTTACCAGTCTGATCGATTCTGCTGGTCTACGCTGGCCGAAGTTTGTTCGACAAACTTGATCAGGGCTGAGAGGTCGACTATGGACATCCCCTCTCAGATCCTTCCTTACAAGAAAGGATCGACTGAGGGGGCCGGGGGTGAAGCCGTCGATGATCCTAAGGAAGACCTTCGCCTAAGGTATGGATCATTCTGCCCAACCGGGCAACTCTGCTGATGCTATGGCATAGAGGTTCAGAGACACTGAATTCGCTGACAGAGACGGCAGGCGCGATATCCTTGGCTACTCACAGAGATTGTGCGGGAATGGGCATCGGGAAGCTGTCATTCGGATGAGTAACCTTAAGCATCCTCCCAGCGAAAAAACCTGCAATCCTAGAGTTCGTGAACTCCTTTTAGGACTATGCCCCCCCGGGGGAGTCTCCCGTGCCATCTGTTCCTGACAGGAGGAAACTGCAATTGGACACCTTGTCCCAGTTGTCGTAGCCGATAACTTAGGCCGACGTGGTTGAAAGAAAAGGGAGCTGGAGCCCTGCAGAGTCTGGAAGAAAGCGCCTTGGAGGAGTGAAACCGGAAGTCGATTTACTCCGCACAGCAGATGTTTAAGTCTCTGTCCTTGGGCAAAGACAAAACTCTTCTCAAGGATGGAAGGGTGTCTGAGGTCGTTGACCTCCACAGATGAGACACCCGAAGGAAGCCTTCAGTCAGTGCGTCCAGATGGTAAAACATCGAGCTTGTCCGCAAGTAGATACTTAACGACGAAAGGCTAAGGTGCCTGAGCTCGAGAGGAGGAAAGTACCCTTGATCTTCCTGTAGCTTCCTTGAACCAAACCTCGGGCCGTAACCGAGGAGGGAAAGAACCTGGTAAGCTCCCAGAGGAAGAGGTAAGCAGTCACCCCTTGTCCGATGGAGAAATCTTCAACGGAAAGCCCCCCCGCCAAAAATCCTTCCAGGGTGGGAGAAGGAGAGAGTACTCGTGCAGGAGAGGGGACCCTCGAGACCGACCTCTTGGGAACCAACTTCGCCCTGGGGGAAGTCACCACGAAGTCCACTCCTCTCTTTCTCTTCAGCGTAGGAGAGACAGCCGCTGGTTTGTTACCCTGGCCGGTGAGTGCTGGTTTCATAACCCTCATTAACGCCCGTGCCAGCGGATCAAACCATGTCTGCTGCTCCAAGGACACAGAGTCCGAAATCCTCGCTAAGGTGAAAGGGATCGGGCGATCCTTTGGAGAGGACACGACGGTTCCTGCCTGAAAAGAAGGTGGGAAGAATGCTGTACTGACCTGTCTTCGTCCTGCACTACCAACCTGTGCTTGGATGGAGGTGATCCCGAGTGCCGCCTAGGAGCACGCGTCCCTGCTGCTACCACCGGCTGTGGAATTCGCCGCGAACTATGGTCGCGCGAGGGCGAACGGTCGCGCAAAGGCGAATGGTCGCGCGGGCGCACAGGCGAGTGGTCGCGCGGGCGCGCAGGCGAGTGGTCGCCGCGGGCGCGCAGGCGAGCGGTCGCGAGGGCGCGCAGGCGAGCGATCGCGCGGCGCGCGCAGGCGAGCGATCGCGCGGGCGCGCAGGCGAGCGATCGCGCGCGGGCGCGCCGGCGAGCGATCGCGCGGGCGCGCCGGCGAGCGATCGCGCGGGCGCGCAGGCGAGCGATCGCGCGGGCGCGCAGGCGAGCGATCGCGCGGGCGCGCAGGGGAATGGGCGTGACGGCGAGGGATCGTGCTGCCGCGTAGGTGAAGAAGATCGCTGGCGGTAAGCGATGGCGAGCAGCATGTGTAGGTGAATGATCGCGTGATAGGGTGCGATGGTGATCAGCATCCGCAAGAGGGCGAGCGTTCAGGGTTGTGCGATGAGGAGCAGCATGCGTAAGCGGGCTATCGTGCAGGGTTGTGCGATGGCGAGCAGCATGCGCAGGTGAATGATCGCGTGAAAGGGTGCGATGGTGATCAGCATCTGCAGGAGGGCGATCGTTCAGGGTGGTGCGATGAGGAGCAGCATGCGTAAGCGGCCAATCGTTCAGGGTTGTGCGATGGCGAGCAGCATGCGCAGGTGAATGATCGCGTGAAAGGGTGCGATGGTGATCAGCATCTGCAGGAGGGCGATCGTTCAGGGTTGTGCGATGAGGAGCAGCATGCGTAAGCGGGCAATCGTTCAGGGTTGTGCGATGGCGAGCAGCATGCGCAGGTGAATGATCGCGTGAAAGGGTGCGATGGTGATCAGCATCTGCAGGAGGGCGATCGTTCAGGGTGGTGCGATGAGGAGCAGCATGCGTAAGCGGGCAATCGTTCAGGGTTGTGCGATGGCGAGCAGCATCTGCAGTTGAGGGTCGCGCGATGGCGGTCAGCATCTGCAGTTGAGGGTTGCGCGATGGCGGTCAGCATCTGCAGTTGAGGGTCGCGCGATGGCGGTCAGCATCTGCAGTTGAGGGTCGCGCGATGGCGGTCAGCATCTGCAGTTGAGGGTCGCGCGATGGCGATCAGCATCCGCAGTTGAGCTAGTAGCTGGCGAACCATGTTCCTTCAGAAGTGTTGGAGAACGTTGGCGTGCCAGCTGTAACACACGTGGACGATCTGGAGATCGCTGGCGAGCTGATGATCGCTGACGAGCTGACGATCGCTGGCGAGCTGATGATCGCTGACGAGCTGATGATCGCTGACGAGCTGGTGATCGCTGACGAGCAGAAGGCTACGCGTGGAAGCCTGCGCAAAGAAGAAGAGTCCTTGACCCCGACCTGAACCGAAGTTCTAGATCGCGAGGGCGAACGTGGGCGCACAGGGCACGTAACAGGAACCACAGGGAAGATCATCTTGAAAGCGCTGACGAACAGGAGAGCGCTGACGAACAGAAGGGCGCGCAGGGAAACCCTGACACGCAAGGGAAGAACCCCCGTGGGGGCAACCCTTTGCCCCGAAGGGATCGTTGTCCGCCGGGAGACTGATGTCCGTCGGAAGACCGCTGTCCGTCGGGAAGACCGTTGTCCGTCGGGAAGACCGTTGCCCGTCGGAAGACGAGATTAGACTGCTGTCCATCTGCACCAAGACGGAAGATCGAGAAAAAGAAGTTGTAGGCTGCAAACGGAGATTCAAAAAGGCGCCTCAAGCACCCTTATAGGGAGATGAGAGGCCCTTACGACGAGGCGGACGGAGGGCCTTACGGCGAGGGAGGCCATCAGCAACAGCAACAGAAGAAACCTCCGAAGAGGAGTCTCTATGAGTGTACTCTCTCGCGAACGAAAGAGAAACACTTCGTGGAAGAGACTGGTCAGCCAGTGACCTAAGAGGGGCAATCCTCCGAAGAGGAGCTCCTGCAGTTGCCCAGCCCCTTGAGCGAAACTGCAGGTGCGACCGCTCAGCACCAAGAGCATAGTCGCACGAAAAAAAGGCAAGAGAAGAACCCCCCAAAAGAGGAAAAGCTCAAGCCTGGACAGGAAAAAACTTCCCTCGGAAGGAAAGTTATCCGCCCAAGGAGGCAAGCCTCCTGACTGTTCTAAAATGAACTGGAGAGCTGTCCGTCGACACGGGAGTACTACCAGTAGCAGGAGACACGCCCCTGACGACAATACAAGGGGGGAGGCAGCAACAGCCGAATCCCCAGGACTCAGCCAGACAGCTCACACCGTTGCTATATTACAGAAACGAACTAGATCGGTAACTGTAAAAAAATAAAACAAATAATATTAGTACACATTCATTCCCCCGGGAAGGCTCCGAAGAGGAATCCCGAGGAAAAGGAACAAGAATTACACAACAGGCACGTGCCCTCACAACCACTTACACTCGCGGAAGGAGAGTAACCAAACAGAATTATAACAATTATAATTATGTAACTATGTAATTATGTAATTTAAAAATGAATGAACACTAAAGAAAAAAACGAAAACCCCGAAAGGAATCGTTCTACAAGCTGAAAAATTAACAACTACAATTAGATTCATAAACTAATTGAGACAAAATGTACGGCGTAGCAACCCCACCCACACGGGAAGGAAGCTACAAGGGCGTAGTAAAACATAGTAAAAGGGTGAACGACCTCAAGAGAGAGAGAGAGAGAAAGACCGAAGTCAAACTCGATCGCAACCCATAAAATTAGGCCGTGGTGGCCTAACTGCCGAGGCCTCCACGTAGATATCGTACACTACACACACATATCTGAAAAGGAAACTTACTTATTTCTATACTCAAATATATATACAAACATGAAAACATGTTTACATATATATTGAGTAAAAGAAAAGTAAGCGATTAAGTAAAGACAAAACAGACAATGGCTGCCAAGCGAGGACCAAGACAGAGACGTCTGTCACAGTCCGAGCCAAAAGTGAAAGTGGGTATTCACCTGTGTGTGAGGGGGAGG
>NC_090746.1:3096453-3133953 GCF_036898095.1 Palaemon carinicauda
TCTGCTGGGACATTCCTCTTGCTTGGAATATATCTGACAGCTCACTGCATTGTCGCACACCCAAGTGTGTACCTACTTTACCAATTCGCAACAAGATCGAGACACCCCCCCCATCGCCACTTTCCTACTTTCCATGGCTGTGGATTCAGAGGCCAAGAAAATAGTGCCCTTGTACTTTAGTCCATCTGCCGTTGTGCCTGTGTCCAGCACCTTTGTCACTATCTATCAGAAGAGGTGACAGAGCAGTCTCCTGTAGAACGTAGACTTTCCGCTGTCAAGAAAGGACTGGAGGCAGAAACTTGGTGGATCTACTCGACTGAAGAAATTCTCAGGTCCGGTGACCTGCACATTCACTCTTACAAGTGCACCCTGTGCAAGCAATAATCATGGAAGCTCAAAGGCCCGTCTGTAGGCTTGATGAGCACTAAAACATTGATCAACCTCCCGCCTCTCATAAATTTTATGGCTGCTTCTCCGAATTCATTCAACTCCCTAATGAGAGGCAGAACTTTGAGGAAGGTCGATTCCTTTCTTGCTCAAAGACCTCCCTGAAGGAAGGGCACTCTTCTTCTTCTCAGATTGAGAAGAAAAGTGTGTAGCAGCCTTAAAACCTAAAGGAGAGAGAAAAGAGCTGGAAAGTTTCTTGGGCATCAGCTTGGGCCTACCCGAAATCAAGATCGCAAAATTCCTCTTAGACTACTTCTTCCTCTTCTTAGTAGTCTCAGGCCACTGCACTGGAACAGGGATTCCTGCAAACAGTTATGTCCCCTTCAGCAGCTACAAAGTTAATAGGGGTCCACTCCAGCCTTACTTATATACCAGCCACAGCCTTCATCGAGCTTCCCAAGTCATAGCCACATGTCTGAACAATGAGCTGACATCATCAATAAAGCAATCAAAGAACAAAAACTAGAAAGAGAAAGCAGACTGATTAAAAATTTCCCACTAGAGTGCCGAGAAGTACGTCTCCACTCTTTGGCGGTCGAAGTCAAAGTGAAGATAGTGCTACCAGTGGAAGAAGCCCCAACCTTGCAGCCACTTGTGTTTACCTTGTTAAAAAGCTTAACGGCCGTTTCCAGCTTCACTGAATTCATACTTCTATTAAAGGTCAAAGGTTTGTATTACGTAGAGAAACAAATCATCTTTAACAACTGTTCAGATAAAAAAATTTAAAAAAAAATAAAAAAAATTCCTTCCCTTCAAAAACTCATACAAATGTTTGTATAAAAAAATCAGTAAATAAAAATTTCTTTTTTAACAACACTCTTATATAAACCTTAAAAACTATTTTTATGATCAACTAATAGAATTCTTTTAAGAATTGAAATTAAAAGAAATACTGTACACCTGTACTAGTAAATAAGATTGCCAGTAGGCAATTTTAACTCTACGTACATAAACTTACTTGATAAGGAATGTGGGAGGTTAACATCCTCTTCAATGGTTCAGGATTCATATCAAAACAGAAGTTTTCTGAAACTTTTTTCTTGTCCCTGAGATCATAAAGAGCCATTGTGGCAAATATGGGCTCTATCTCCAACTCAAGCCTCAAGTTAATACACTTCACCTGAATTCTATGACCTGAGTGAGGCATGGGTAGATCTGGGTAGAGTCGTCGTTCTATCATGTCTTCTTCATCTTGAGCAGGATACAACACAAAGAGCGATTCCTGTGCACAAAAACATGTTTAATTCAAATATATGTTTGTAATTTTCTAGCTATTCAATACATATCAAAAATACTACAGCAGAAAATCTATAGGTAATATTAATACAAACTAAAATAAATTATTTGATTCTTAAATACTGTAATCTGAATTAAAATGAAACCTAAAGGACTATCCTACTGAAGAGTTGACATGCAGTATATACAAAGGTGAAAAACAATCCAGAATATTAATAATCAAATTTATTTCTATACTCCCTAATGTTTATACTGCTTCTCTCTAGAAGCTTGGTTTATGTTGATGTTTACCCAAAAAATTAAAATTTTCCAGTTTCCTTCCTTTCAGCAGGCTCGGCCTCTAAATGTAGTATTCATCATACATGGGTTTGGATGCACCGACCTCAAAAGTGGTTGCCTGAGAATATCAGTTTGGTACTGCAACCACAGAGGCTACAGATCTGTAAACTACTCTCCTGGAGGCCTAACTGGACCCACCAGGAGTCATCCTGCTCTTTGTAGACACCCTGTACTTGTTTACCATTGGGGAAATCAAGACGATTGGTCGAAAGGCACACACAGCTCCTGATTCGACCAGTCCTGTAGCAAGGCATCCACCTCCCATGCTATAGGATTTGGAATTGGTGACAAAAACCCCTTTTCTTTTTTATACGAAACGTTGCAAACAAATCCACATTTATCCTTCCCCACTCTTTCCAAATCTATAGACCATTGGAATGGAAGATTATAGTCTTCCCTAAATACATGCAAAGATGTTTGATTTTCCTGAGATGGACAAGAAAAAGGACTATTCACCTCAAATTTGTATAAGTCGATAGAAATTCTGCTCTTTCATCAAAGTCTGATCCATCCATATACCAAGGCACTTACCCCAATTTTGGGGGGTAGCCGACATCAACAAAGAAACAAAACAAAAAGGGGACTACTCTACGTTCCTCCAGCCTAACCAGGGACTCAGCCGAGTTCAGCTGGTACTGCTAGGGTGCCACAGCCCAACCTCCCACAATTCCACCACAGATGAAGCTTCATAATGCTGAATCCCCTACTGCTGCTACCTCAGCGGTTATCTAAGGCACCGGAGGAAGCAGCAGGGCCTACCGGAACTGCGTCACAATCGCTCGCCACTCATTCCTATTTCTAGCACGCTCTCTTGCCTCTCTCACATCTATCCTCCTATCACCCAGAGCTTTCTTCACACCATCCATCCACCCAAACCTTGGCCTTCCTCTTGTACTTCTCCCATCAACTCTGGCATTCATCACCTTCTTTAGCAGACAGCCATTTTCCAATCTCTCAACATGGCCAAACCACCTCAACACATTCATATCCACTCTAGCCGCTAACTCATTTCTTACACCCGTTCTCACCCTCACCGCTTCGTTCCTAACCCTATCTACTCGAGATACACCAGCCATACTCCTTAGACACTTCATCTCAAACACATTCAATTTCTGTCTCTCCATCACTTTCATTCCCCACAACTCCGATCCATACATCACAGTTGGTACAATCACTTTCTCATATAGAACTCTCTTTACATTCATGCCCAACCCTCTATTTTTTACTACTCCCTTAACTGCCCCCAACACTTTGCATCCTTCATTCACTCTCTGACGTACATCTGCTTCCACTCCACCATTTGCTGCAACAACAGACCCCAAGTACTTAAACTGATCCACCTCCTCAAGTAACTCTCCATTCAACATGATATTCAACCTTGCACCACCTTCCCTTCTCGTACATCTCATAACCTTACTCTTACCCACATTAACTCTCAACTTCCTTCTCTCACACACCCTTCCAAATTCTGTCACTAGTCGGTCAAGCTTCTCTTCTGTGTCTGCTACCAGTACAGTATCATCTGCAAACAACAACTGATTTACCTCCCATTCATGATCATTTTCGTCTACCAGTTTTAATCCTCGTCCAAACACTCGAGCATTCACCTCTCTCACCACTCCATCAACATACAAGTTAAACAACCACGGCGACATCACACATCCCTGTCTCAGCCCCACTCTCACCGGAAACCAATCGCTCACTCCATTTCCTATTCTAACACATGCTTTACTACCTTTGTAGAAACTTTTCACTGCTTGCAACAACCTTCCACCAACTCCATATAACCTCATCACATTCCACATTGCTTCCCTATCAACTCTATCATATGCTTTCTCCAGATCCATAAACGCAACATACACCTCCTTACCTTTTGCTAAATATTTCTCGCATATCTGCCTAACTGTAAAAATCTGATTCATACAACCCCTACCTCTTCTAAAACCACCCTGTACTTCCAAGATTGCATTCTCTGTTTTATCCTTAATCCTATTAATCATTACTCTACCATACACTTTTCCAACTACACTCAACAAACTAATACCTCTTGAATTACAAGGATGTAATGGTACAGCCTCTTCATCCAAATGAGGGGAAGGAAAGAAAAAAGCAGACAAGCCAGTCATTCTAGCTTTCATCCAAGCTCACATTTACACACAAACATGGGCAGGGTGCTTTCTGTCCTGTGTGGGAGCTGCACTGGTTAAATAGCTACTTGAGCAGCCACCACATGACTAAGAGCTTAAGTATCAAGGGACTTGTCAGTACACTCCCTGATGCCTTACTTGAAGGTTTGTGTTTGTTGATATCACACGTGAGCTGTCAAATCTAAGTTCCCAGTTGATGTATAACAAAGCCTGTGCAATCCTTATGAACCATGAAACACAAAATTCCATTTTCTTTTTTATGAACCATATATGGCAACAACAGGATTTAATCAATCAATCGGCAATCCCAAAACTCTCTGACAAAGTTTCTGAGTACCATCAGTCACCCCTTTCTTCAGCCACGAAAGCCTCCAAAGACAACCTACCTGGTCTGACGTCTGCCTGTTTGTACAGCCTATGTGGTGTCATTCTGATATTGGCTAACATTATCTCAGATGTTGAATAACATTAACTAGATGATGTTCATGATGACAATGATGACACTTATATTTCCTGATAAAGTGAATTGTACGAAACAGCTAGAGAAATAAAATCTGCATGATGGAGGCTACCAAAGGGTTGCCATCTAGAGTTTATCCTTTCAAGCTACCAGATAAACCACAGCACTTTCCCACAATTTTTGTTTTCCAGGTTGGGTGTTTCAGATAGAGAGGGATACAATAAACAATGTTACAGCACAACAGACTAATATTAACACATTAATGTCAATCTATCTTGCAGTTGGTATCTCTCCTGCTTGATGGACATGGAAGATGGTGGAGTTGGTAGTGAGAAATTTGTTAGAGGAGGAAGAGGATGACATAGTTGATGGCAAAGAAGCCACTATAAATGTACTAGTTGTAACGAAGTTTTTTGTCAAACCTGACAACGATGGCAGTGGTTCTTCGGCGTCAAGATCAGGTGATGACTTGGTAGCTTTCTGCTTTTCTACCCATTACCAAGAACTGATCCATCCTTTGCTGAATGGCATTCCCTCTTTTATCCTTAAAAATAAGCCCATATGGCAAGTAAATATTTAACACTTAAGTAATCTTACCAAACCATTCAGCTACAGAACCCTTGGCTTCAGAAGATCAACAAGAACTTTGATAGATGGTTAAATCCCAGTTGCATTTCTTTGAGCTTCAGTGTTTTTGGTTCTGGGTCTGAGAAATTTTCTTCAATTTTCTATTGCTCAAATCCAATAATTTTTCGTTTATCAGCGGTTGCTTGCGATCCTTGATCAACTGTTCAAAACTTCCTCTCCCAACTCTAACTCTAGTTCATTACTTTAGTGCTACCAAAAACATAGACACATCCCTGACTGGCTCTTCAGGCACCTTTAAAACCCTGCATGAATTGGTAGAACAGTTCTTTAACACTCCTTTCATAGTCCATAGAGTCGCTTCAGCCCAAGAAGTGTAGTACTTATGCTTAACTCTGCTTGATACATCTTCTATCCTTTTCAAACCTCCTGAATATTCATCCCATCCTCTGCCAAAGTGACATTAACTCCTTGGCATAAAGTATGCTGTAAAAAATACCGCTTCAAGAACGCTATCAAGCTTTGGTCAATGGGTTGTACAAGGTGGGGTGGTGTTGGGTGGCAAAAAAAACCTCTATTACATGAAATTCATGTTATTCAGATGTCAGAAATATCCTGAGTTATTGTCCAGTATCAACATTACCTTGAAGGGCAGTTTCTTTATCCTGCAATACTCTTTGGCCAATGGTATAAAATAGCCACTGGACCAATGCTCAAAAATAATAAAAAAGTGGCCATGGCAACTCATGCCATTGGATTACCCATCCAAATCAAAGGAAGCATGGACTTCGGGTACTCTTGAAGACCTGTGGATTAAGGTCACGGTAGACAACTAAATGCTTTAGCTTAAAATCTCTAGTCACATTCCCTTCTAACATTAAAGTTAGTACTGTATATCTTTGGCTACCTTGTACTCTTGCATGGGTTTACCTTCGACGGAATAAATGAACAATCAGGAATTCTCTTCCAGATTAGTAATTCCGTCTCGTCAACATTGTAGACAAGTTCTGGGGAATTCAATGTCGATCGATTTTCCTGTTTTTCGAGCTAGGGTTGTCACTTAACTACTACTTCAACTACTACTACTACTAATAATAATAATAAAAGGAAATACAGCTTGTGGTATATTCCTGGAATGCATTCGTTGGGGACCAGTGTAGAGTGACAGGTGGTTCCTGCAGGCCTGGTAGTCCTCAAAGAGGACTTTGGCAGAGTTTTAGAGTCCTTCGATTCCCTCCGGGGAAGAAGGTAGGACTCTAACACTGATGGCCGGTTGGAGTTGTCTTTCCTGACTTACGCCGGAGGTGAAGAGCTCTCAATGTGAGGGGATCTTCCTATGAAGGTGGAAGGGAGGAAATCCATCCCTCGCGAGGCTCCCTCGGCAGAGGTGAGGTAGGAGAGTGTCCGGAGGAAGAGTCAGGAAGGACAGGCCTCAAAGACCTAACAGGAGTCAGTTTCACCCTAGGAGATGTTATCACGTCTGAGACTCCTATTTTCCTCTTCAGGGGAGAAGTAGCCAAGGATCTTTGCAGGAGCTCTGCTGATGCCGACGGATGTTGCGAGGTCTCGGAAGAGTGAGATGAAAAAGCTGACCCAAAGGCTTGCACACTGAACCAGGGCTGCTTGCTGATGGTGGCACTGTCAGAAAGACCACCTGAAGGTTGACATGGTGAATCCGCATTCGAAGATGGGATCTTTGGTATCCTGAACTCTTCTGTGGAGCCCTTTCCCTCTTTCCCGGCGGTCGTGCTGTAATGTATTTGCGGGGAGGGGAATGGGGCGACGGTGACCTATCAGAACACCTACCTTCCTGTTCCTTCTGACTGCGTGACTTTCTTGAAGTCGGAGAAACCCATTCCACTGTTCTGCGCAAGTGCGCAGTAGAGTGATGGTGCGTTGGCGAGCGCTGGCGAGTTGAAGAAAACTGTTGAGCTGGGGAACGCCGACACACAGGTGAGAAGGCGAGCTGGCACACACTGATGCTTAGAAAGGCATGCAGGCGAGTTGGCAAACGCTGATGCTTAAAAGGGCGCTGGACAGCGCTGACAAACAGGAGATTGCTGGGGCGTTGAAAAGTGCTGAAGTGCAAGAGAGAGCTGAAGAGCTGGAGAGCGTCAACGCGCTGGAAAGCGTTGACGAGTTGGTGAGCGCTGGCACACAGCCGAAGGCTTAGAACGCTGCGCAAGATGGCGTGTTCGCGAGGGTGAGTGACGCTTGGTCACATCGCGAGCAAGCAGACATGGAACAGGAGTCAGGAATGGAGAAGGTAGGTCAGAAGGTCGGTGAGATGCAGAGGATCGGCGCATTGAATGATCAGGAACAGGGATGTGCCCTTTGAAAGGGCGAACATCCGCCGAAGGGGATCGCGCACGATCCACAGAGGAGTCCAAGCACGAAGTCCGAGGACTAACGGCAGCGTTATCAAAAGAAGGTCCAGGAGAGGGGGAAGGTCAAGGGCAAGATGACAACGGAAGAGAAGGCTGCGAAGACGAGGCTGAAGTGCCTTATCACCGATGGTGAAGGGACACCTCTTAGGTGAAGCAAAGGGCGAGCTCTGCAAGATTGTTGATGCCCTCTGGGGGCCGGTGGATCAGCAAGCTGACCTTTGGAAGTAGCAGTCCTCCGCAGAGAAGTCTCTATGAGTGAACTCCCATGAAGAGGATTAACACTCGCCGGAGAGAGACAGACGAAGAACTTTGCTTCCCCCTCGAAGGATGATCAGGAACAAGGGGAAGCGCAGTTGGCAGTAACAGCTGAAGAGTCTGAAGGGGCAGGAGTATCGGCAGCAGCAGCAGCAGACGACGCCTCCGTCGACACATGACAGAGGATCCACCTCCGAAGTCGGCGAAGGCTGCACACTAGCAACACGGATGATGAGTTGCAGCAAGGAGTCCTTGGAGGGTGGACCCGAAAGCCCCAAGAACAACCACACCTGTATAAAGGGAGAAAGAGACAAGGCCCCACCCGGGGAAAGAGGTGTGGCCGCTTCGCTAAGGGAAGCAACACCATCTCTCGAGGACCGGGGTTGACCATCAGTTAAAGGGCCTACGCTACAACTCGATGGTCTCTCGGAAGAGGCCGAATAAGCAGGAGCTTCAGAGGAAGGTCGGGAAGCGGAAGAAGCCTTGGGTTATTTCCCTTTGGAAGAAACCTTCGAAGGAAAAATATCCCGCTTTGACTTCTTCCGCCGCCGCCCAAATCTTCCCCCCACTGGGAGGAAGACCACTCCCGACACGCACTACTCGTATTTTCACTATCACGCCGTTGATCTCCGTAGGTGAGACAAAGGGTGTGACGATCGGTGTCCACAGCCAACATGAAGGTACCGCAGGGCCGGCCTTCAACTCCAGGGCATGTATGCATAATCGGAAGAAGTCAACACAAACACACACTGTTAAAGAGAAAGCATAAACAAAAGGCATTAATGGCAGTCCAAAATATTAGTGAGGATGAAGAGCGGTAACGACCATTTACCATCCGAGCCTAAAGAAAAGTGAGCTAAATGACAGTGTGTGAGCAGGAGCAAGGTACCCCCCACCTACACTTCCAGACTAGTGGAATGGGTACCTAACACTTGCTAAATTTTAATGGCTCATCCTTTTAGCTTTGCCGAAAGTAATACCCCTAATAAATAGCAAAGGTTTGTATTCCAGTTACGGCACAAATGAAATTTACGGAACTAGAAGACAAAACCGTCGCAATGAATAAATTACGAAAACCAAGGTGAGGGTGGGGACGTGAGGACTCCAGTCGGGGTGTATTCCCCTGGGTTTGGGCTCCTACAAAACATATCCCTCGAGGAATGGTTACGAAAATAATTACATAGAAGCACTGAACTTCCGATAAGATTCATCAAAATAAATACTGTATACAGTAACTACCTGTCTATTTTCAAGTCTAGATTGTTGGTTGTTACTGTCGACTGTATCAGGAGGTATCCGTGACAGCAATGAGGGTAAAAGGGAATCAGCCATTGAATTACGAAGATCAAATTCCGAACTTGCCCAGCTACCTCTCGGAGTATCTGACAAATGTGAGTGGCGGCTACTGCTAAGGTTATGCTGTAATAAAAGAAAAGAAAAGAGCCATTTATTAAAATTCCTTGTTTTCAAAATGTAAAACAAGTTATGAGAATATAAAAGAAAACACTAAAATGGTAATTACATTACATTACTAAATTCTTTTGTAAGAGTTAACTTCTCAAAGTACCTAGATACTTGACCCCCTGATAACGTCATAGCCAATCATATTGTCTCCCGCATTAACAGCATTTATAACACTTCCCAAATAGTGTTTATAATTTAGTATAGTTTGAAACTTGTAAGGGGAATTATTGTGACCGCTGCTAACGTGGGAGGCAACGTAATTAGCTAGGTCGTCATCATGGGTTGGGGCTTCTTTTGCCCGGAATCTTTGTGGCAACAGTAGTAAGATATAAATTACCACTAACAAATTAAAGAGAATCTAGTAAAATAAATGATCAACGTACACTGATTCTATCTGATTCATCGTGGCCTCTATCATCGAGGTCAACTTCAAACTCAGGTTGAGGACATGTCTGCAAGTTTGAAATTCGATCTGTAGTGAGCTGGTTGCGACCCAAAACTGATGTGGAATAATTAATGTACTGTCGGCTAACATGAAGCCATTCTTTTGTGTAGCAGCGGACGACATCTGCCACATGAGCATCGTAGCCATCCCTAAAAAAAATTTCAAAATTACCAATAAAAAGTATTTGTGCTATTTTAATAAAAAAAAAAAACTTAATAAAATAGATTCCAAGATATATTCTGGTGTTTAAAATACCATACGAAATGGACAAAATGCTACTGTATTGAGTACTAAAAGCATTAAATCAAATGATCTTATGAACAAGCAATACTTCAGTTATTTGATTTACAAAATATGTTATTTTTATAATAAAATAAATTTTTGAATATACTTACCCGGTGATTATAATAGCTGCAACTCTGTTGCTCGACAGAAAACTCTAAGGAAAAATTCGCCAGCGATCGCTATACAGGTTGCGGGTGTGCCCAACAGCGCCATCTGTCGTCCAAGTACCCAGTACTCAATGTAAACAAAGAACTCAATTTTCTCCTCGGTCCACTGCGTCTCTATTGGGGAGGAAGGGAGGGTCCTTTAATTTATAATCACCGGATAAGTATATTCAAAAATTTATTTTATTATAAAAATAACATTTTTCAATATTTAACTTAGCCGGTGATTATAATAGCTGATCCACACCCAGGGGGGTGGGTAGAGACCAGCATTATATGTTTACATTATTATGAGCTAAGAAATTTTATTTCATTTTAGAAGTTATCAAAATAACAAAAACAAAATAAATAGGTACCTGGTAAGGAAGTCGACTTGAACAATTACTCTGCCTTTTTAAGTACGTCTTCCTTACGGAGCCTCGCGATCCTCTCAGGATGCTGATCGACCCCTAGGATCTGAAGTATCAAGGGTTGCAACCCATACAACAGGACCTCATCAAAACCCCTAATCTAGGCGCTTCTCAAGAAATGACTTTGACCACCCGCCAAATCAACCAGGATGCGAAAGGCTTCTTAGCCTTCCGGACAACCCAAAAAACAACAATAAAAACATTTCAAGAGAAAGATTAAAAAGGTTATGGAATTAGGGAATTGTAGTGGTTGAGCCCTCACCCACTACTGCACTCGCTGCTACGAATGGTCCCAGAGTGTAGCAGTCCTTGTAAAGAGACTGGACATCCTTAAGATAAAAAGACGCGAACACTGACTTGCTTCTCCAATAGGTTGCGTCCATTATACTTCGCAGAGATCTATTTTGTTTAAAGGCCACGGAAGTTGCGACAGCTCTAACTTCATGTGTCCTTACCCTCAGCAAAGCTTGGTCTTCCTCATTCAGATGGGAATGAGCTTCTCGTATTAACAGTCTGATAAAATAGGATAAGGCATTCTTTGACATAGGCAAAGATGGTTTCTTAACTGAACACCATAAAGCTTCAGACAGGCCTCTTAAAGGTTTAGTTCGTTTTAAATAGAACTTAAGAGCTCTGACAGGGCATAAGACTCTTTCTAGTTCATTTCCAACCATATTCGATAAGCTTGGAATATCGAACGAATTTGGCCAAGGACGAGAAGGCAGCTCGTTTTTGGCTAGAAAACCAAGTTGTAGAGAACATGTAGCCGTTTCAGATGAGAAACCGATGTTCTTGCTGACTCTTGCTGACTCTTTTAGCTGTGGCTAAGAAAACCAGGAAAAGAGTCTTTAAGGTGAGATCTTTCAGGGAGGCTGATTGTAGCGGCTCGAACCTGTCTGACATGAGGAATCTTAGTACCACGTCTAAATTCCAACCAGGTGTAACCAAACGACGCTCCTTCGTGGTCTCAAAAGACTTAAGGAGGTCCTGTAGATCTTTATTGTTGGAAAGATCTAAGCCTCTGTGACGGAAGACTGATGCCAACATGCTTCTGTAACCCTTAATAGTGGGAGCTGAAAGAGATCGTTCTTTCCTCAGATATAAGAGGAAGTCAGCTATTTGAGTTACAGAGGTACTGGTCGAGGATACTGATACTGACTTGCACCAGTTTCGGAAGACTTCCCACTTCGATTGGTAGACTCTAAGGGTGGATGTTCTCCTTGCTCTAGCAATCGCTCTGGCTGCCTCCTTCGAAAAGCCTCTAGCTCTCGAGAGTCTTTCGATAGTCTGAAGGCAGTCAGACGAAGAGCGTGGAGGCCTTGGTGTACCTTCTTTACGTGTGGCTAACGTAGAAGGTCCACCCTTAGGGGAAGTGTTCTGGGAACGTCTACTAGCCATCGAAGTACCTCGGTGAACCATTCTCTCGCGGGCCAGAGGGGAGCAACTAGCGTCAACCTTGTCCCTTCGTGAGAGGCGAACTTCTGCAGTACCTTGTTGACAATCTTGAACGGAGGGAATGCATATAGATCTAGATGAGACCAATCTAGGAGAAAGGCATCTATATGAACTGCTGCTGGGTCCGGGATTGGTGAGCAATAAATTGGGAGCCTCTTGGTCATCGAGGTTGCGAAGAGATCTATGGTCGGCTGGCCCCAGGTGGCCCAAAGACTCTTGCATACATCCTTGTGGAGGGTCCATTCTGTTGGAAGAATTTGCCCCTTCCGACTGAGACAATCTGCCATGACATTCAAGTTGCCTTGGATGAACCTCGTAATTAGCGATACGTTTAGACCTTTTGACCAGGTGAGGAGGTCCCTTGCGATCTCGTACAGCGTCAGTGAGTGGGTCCCTCCTTGCTTGGAGATGTACGCCAAAGCCGTGGTGTTGTCCGAGTTCACCTCCACCACTTTGCCTTGAAGGAGAGACCTGAAGCTTTTCAAGGCCAGATGTACTGCCAGTAGCTCCTTGCAGTTGATATGCATTGTCCTTTGACTCGAGTTTCATATTCCCGAGCATTCCCGACCGTCTAATGTCGCGCCCCAGCCTACGTCCGATGCGTCCGAGAAGAGAACGTGGTTGGGAGTCTGAACAGCCAGGGGCAGACCCTCTCTGAGGTTGATACTGTCCTTCCACCATGTCAGGCAAGACTTCATCTTCTCGGAAATGGGGATCGAGACCGCTTCTAGCGTCTTGTCCTTTTCCCAGTGAAATGCTAGGTGATATTGAAGAGGACGGAGGTGTAGTCTTCCTAATGCTACGAACTGTTCCAGGGATGATAGCGTCCCTATCAGACTCATCCACTTCCTGACTGAACATAGTTCCTTCTTCAGCATGTTCTGGATGCATAACTGGGCTTGGCTTGTTCTGGGGGCCGATGGAAAAGCCCGAAAAGCTAGACAGTGAATCTCCATCCCTAAATACACAATAGTTTGGGATGGGACCACTTGTGACTTTTCCATATTGACAAGGAGACCCAATTCCTTGGTCAGATCTAGAGTCCACTTTAGATCCTTCAGACAGCGACGACTGGAAGAAGCTCTGAGAAGCCAGTCGTCCAAATAGAGGGAGGCTCGGATGTCCGCTAAATGAAGGAATTTGGCTACATTCCTCATCAGCCTCGTAAACACAAGAGGAGCTGTGCTTAGGCCAAAGCACAGGGCTTGAAACTGGTAGACAACCTTTTCATAACGAATCTCAGAAAAGGTTGGGAGTTCGGGTGGATGGGGACGTGGAAGTAGGCGTCCCTTAGGTCTAACGAGACCATCCAGTCTTCCCTTCTGACCGCTGCTAGAACCGACTTTGTGGTCTCCATGGAGAACGTCTACTTTGTGACAAAGACGTTCAGCGCACTGACGTCTAGCACCGGCCTCCACCCTCCTGTCTTCTTGGACACCAAGAAGAGACGGTTGTAGAATCCTGGGGTTTGATGGTCCAGGACTTTGACTACCGCTCCCTTCTCTAGTAAGAGAGACACTTCCTGTTTCAATGCCCGTCTCTTGTCTTCCTCTCTGTACCTGGGAGAGAGATCGATGGGGGACGTTGCTAGAGGGGGTTTTCGTACAAACGGGATCTTGTACCCTTCTCTGAGCAACTTCACAGATTGTGCATCTGCGCCTCTCTTTTCCCAGGTCTGCCAGAAGTTCTTGAGTCTGGCTCCCACTGCTGTCTGAAGAAGTTGGCAGTCAGACTCTGCCCTTAAAGGACTTAGTTCCTTTCTTCTTTCCACGTCTCCCTTCGGCACGAGCACCTCCTCTGCTGGAGGCTCTGCCACGAAAGGGCGGAATAAAACGTGACGCTGGAGTGTCCATCCTTGGTCTCGCTGACAAGGTAGGCAAAGGGGTAGCTTTGCGAGCAGAGGACGCAACAAGATCATGGGTATCCTTCTGTATCAAAGAAGCAGCAATCTCCTTAATCAGGTCCTCTGGAAAAAGGCACTTAGAAAGAGGAGCAAACAGAAGTTCGGATCTCTGGCATGGTGTAACTCCAGCTGAAAGGAATGAACACAGGTTTTCACGCTTCTTAAGGACTCCGGACACAAAGGATGCAGCAAGCTCATTTGACCCATCACGTATGGCCTTGTCCATGCAGGACATAATGAGCAAGGAAATCTCCTTCTCCGTCGGAGAGATCTTTCTGCTTAGAGCTCCTAGACACCAGTCTAAGAAGTTGAATACCTCGAAGGCTCTAAATATCCCTTTCAAAAGGTGGTCCAGGTCCGAAGATGACCAACATATCTTCGAGCGTCTCATGGCTAGGCGGCGGGGAGAGTCTACAAGACTTGAGAAGTCGCCCTGGGCAGAGGCAGGAACTCCCAAGCCGAGAACTTCTCCCGTGGCATACCAGACGCTCGATCTAGAAGAGAGTCTAGCAGGTGGAAACGTAAAAGCTGTCTTCCCTAAACTCTTTTTGGACTGCAGCCATTCTCCAATCACTCGCAAAGCTCTCTTGGACGAGCGTGCGAGGACGAGTCTAGTAAAGGCAGGAGCAGTTGACGGCATGCCTAACACAAACTCTGACGGAGGCGAACGCGGAGCTACAGACACAAACTGGTCCGGAAACATCTCTTTGAACAGGGCCAAAACTTTCCTAAAGTCCAAAGAGGGTTGCGTAGACTTGGGCTCGTCCAGTTCTGAGTGTGGTTCATCTTCATGAGCAGCACCATCATCATCAGAAAGTCCCTCATCCGATAACTGATGAGGGAACGGCAACGGAGTGGGTAACGGCTGGTTGGCTGAGTCCGGCCGCACGGGTGCATGCGTGACTGAGCCGGACGCAACGTCATGGAACTGTTGCCCAGTCTGTGAGCTGGCAACAACCATAGCAGCGCGGGGACGCACAGCGTCTACTCCAGACTGTCTAGACTGATGTGGGTGCGCAGTGGCAACCACACTGGGTTGCGGAGGTTGACGCACCGCGTCAAAACAAAACAACTCTGACGGTTGTTGAACCTCACGGACGTCAACGGATACCTCCGTGCGTCGCTGAACGTCAACATGCGGCTGGCAGATCACACTGGAACGCATGGGTGGCGGAACTCTCTCAACTGGAGTGCGTGAGAAGGTTACCTCAGCGTCCCCAGGACGCACAACCGATCGTGTGGGTGGTTGTAGGCAAGGAGCTGCACTAGCTACTGGTGCGGCAGCAACCTTCTCCACACGAAAGTCCTGCATAAGCGACGTGAGTTGCGACTGCATGTCTTGCAGTAAAGACCACTTAGGGTCTACAGGAGCAGGTGCGGCGACAGACGGTGTAACTGTCTGAAGCGGTACCGCTTTACCTCTCTTAGGAGGTGAGCAGTCATCGGATGACTGCAGCGAGTCCGAACTGACCCAGTGGCTACAGCTGGGCCGTTGGACTTGCGCGGAAGGGACCGACTTGCGCTTCAACGGTCGTGAGACCTTAGTCCATGGTTTCTTGCGAGAAACCTCTTCCGCAGACGAGGTATAAATGGGCTCTCTCGTCTTTGTGTGGTGGGGGCGATCTTGGGTAGATACGCCCGAAACCACGGAGGGAACGTCTGTTCGCTGATTAAAGCCTCTCGAACCCATTTGTCGTACGACATTGCTTCTCCCCTGGACTTGGGAGCTTGCAAGAGGTCCCGGACCAGGAGGACGACAGGCACGAACAGACGAACCCTCAAGCGCAACACTATCCACAACACTATCACTCACTTTATCACTTCCCACTGCACTTTTACACTTCAGCTCCTTGACATCCGCCATGAGCTGATTACGGTCACTAGCCAGTGACTCAACTCTCTCACCCAGAGCTTGGATGGCACGCATCATATCAGCTATCGAAGGTTCCTGAGTGCCAGAAGGGGGATTAGGAGCAACCACTACAGGGGAAGGAATAGGTTGTGGGGCATGAGGAGAGGAAATGTCAATAGAACGAGAGGAACTTCTCCTAACTCTATCTCTCTCTAGCCTACGTGTATATTTTTGGAATTCGATAAAATCGAATTCCGAAAGCCCAACGCACTCCTCACATCGATCTTCCAATTGACAGGTTTTATCCCGACAATTGGAACAAACAGTGTGAGGGTCGATAGAGGCCTTCGGAAGACGCCTTGAACAGTCCCTAGCATTGCACTTCCTAAATTTTGGGACTTGTGAAGGGTCAGCCATTTTGAATTGGTCAAAGGGGAATTCAAAAACTATCAAAAAGTCATCAACAAAGAATCCGTAATCAAAAAGAGTTCAAGGAATTGTGAAGAAAAAGCCTGCACAGCGAAAGCTCAAAACTAGAATAGTGTACTTCACCAATTAGTTGTGAAAACAAATCCAGTTAGCAACAGCGAATAAGCACGTCTTGTCGGGAGCACGACAGAGAGAAAATTGAGTTCTTTGTTTACATTGAGTACTGGGTACTTGGACGACAGATGGCGCTGTTGGGCACACCCGCAACCTGTATAGCGATCGCTGGCGAATTTTTCCTTAGAGTTTTCTGTCGAGCAACAGAGTTGCAGCTATTATAATCACCGGCTAAGTTAAATATTGAAAATATCTAGTTACTGTAAGTGCACAATTAAAAAACCTCAGACTAAATTCATATACAATATTAGAAATAATCTTCTCTTCCAATCAAATCATAGCACTAAATATGATATTTAAAGATCTTCAATCATAAAAAGATATAAATTAATAAAACAAGCAAACACTAATTACACTTCATCTGGCACTACTGGACGTAGAGTGCGTATGTGTCGGGGAAAACAGTTTACGATTATGTCGTCCGCAGGAAAATGTAAAATGACCCGAACAGGATCCCTGTCAGCTTCCAGCTGGTGTTGATCAAGGAAATCTTCATAGTCCACAGGTTCTACAACTTCCTGAACAGGTACCTAATGAAAAAATACTTCATAAGTTTCATGCTCTGGTTGTGCTTACAGTATATCCGGTAGTCTGCTTAAACTACTAGAAAATAATAATTCATAGATGTCCAGAGAAAAAATGGAACAATAATAACTTTATATTACAACAAATTTTATATACCACTAAATATGATATTCAGACAGAGAGAGAGTACAATACCATGACATTGGGAAGCCAAAAGTTAGTAGGGCCATACTATCCTAATGAACTTAGGATACATAAAATATGACAAATTCGGAGATAATTTGTATTTTTCCTAACCATACAAACCTTAGCTATTTACATTGGGTTTACCTTTCGGCGTAGCTGAAATGGCGAGCCATTAGAATTTAACGAGGGTGTATTACCCCCGCACTAGTTAGCAGGGGGGTAGGGGAGTGGTAGCTAGCTACCCCTCCCCCCCTCACACACCGGTGAACTGCTTCACTTCACTTAGAGGTAGGACTTGCCTTGGGGGACAGGGCTGGCGGGCAAATATGTGTAAATAGCTAAGGTTTGTATGGTTAGGAAAAATGCAAATTATCTCCGATTTGTCATTTGTTCAACCGAAATACAAACCACGCTATTTACATTGGGTGACTTACCCCTTAGGAAGGGTGGAAAGTCCCCAGCCATACTGGCTTTGGCTTTACCCGGGGACTCAGAATCCGAGTGAGTCTCACTCGAGAAAAGGAGTCCCTGCACCTCACAAGTTCCTTGCTCCGCAAGGAAACGTGTGGCCTACATAAGCTTGTGTGTGAAGGAAGAAATTGAGACCCGTCCTAGGCAGTTGACCTGGAGTTCCAGAAAGAACTCTGGGTTAGGACGTTCCCAATACCACCTCGTCAGGGTATGGGGGACGCGACAGTATTGACTCAATACTCGGAACACAAGGAAGCATGGTTTACCTGCAGAGGTTTGAGGTCAGCTATGCAGAGACCAGAATGCTGCTTCCCCAGTAGAGGGGACGATGAAGAAAGAAGTAAGGGCTAGACATACTTCTTTCGTTCATGCAGACTAAAACCTGATAACAATGCCCTCAACCTTCTGCTACCTGTCCAAAAAGGAGCCTGAGGTTAGACCAGCTGTTGTGTAGCCACCACAGAGCGATAGAAACGTATCGATACTCCTGTGGGTCACGTCCTGCATGAAGCGGGCTGCGAAGGTCATTAGACGCTTCCAGACTCCAGCTTGCAGCACCTGCGTCACAGAGTAGTTCCACTCGAAGGAGAGGGACGTTGCGATATACCAGACATCGTGCTGTAGGGCGACGTGATGGGGGAGGGTCTGGATTCAGGTCGAGATGAATGTCCTTGAGTCCGAGCTGAAAAGGTATACTGAAGACTCTCCCGTGTCCTTCCTGTGCTCCCAACCCGGCTGCACGTGAGGACAAACTGCAGCTGTTCTCAAAGATAACCCCTCGATTCCTTTACTGGCAAGAAGGAGAAGGTTTGGGTCATCTGATACAGAATGGAGACTCGAAATCTTGAAGGAGTTGGACCGAAGGCCCAGGACCCCAAGATTCTGAGTCTAGCAAACAACTCAGGAGCGAACCTGAATGTTGCCTTCCCCTATTCTCTTGAAAGGGCGGAGTAGGACGAGACCAAGAAGATTGCTTCCACACTGGCCGAGGCCAGAGTGAGCAAGAGCACCATCCCCCAAGACGGAATACGATCAGAGGCCTGACGTAATGGTTCTTGAAAAGATCTTTTAAGGGACTAAAGAGTCCGAACCATGCTCCATGAAGGAGGTCTCACTCCGACAGGGGGCAGGGACGTTCGCAGCTTCGCATGAGCGAAGAAAGGTCCAGCGGGAAGGAAAAAGTCTATTCCTTTCAGCCTGAAGGCCAGGGAAAGGCTGAGCGAAAGGCTTCGCTGCCGAGAGCGGAAAAGAGTTTCCTCCCGCCGAAAAGCAATAACTCTGTAATTGCTGGAGAGGAGGCCTCGAGGGAAGAGGTATCTCTTCCACGACACCAACCACAGAAGACTCTCCACTTCGCCTGGTAGACCCCTGCGGATGACTATCACAGGTGACGTGACCTCCGCTCCACGACTGTAGCGGGTTGTCTCTTCTTGAGGAGGCGGAGTAGTGTCTACAGGCGTGAGGCCGAAGCGAAGCAACGGCTCGTGAAAGATGTTGTAGTGTGGTTGTTTGAGTAGCCTGTGCCGTGGAAGAGGCTCTCCCAGGAGTTCCGTCAGGGGAAGCAGAGGGTCCGGAAACCGTTCTGCGTATAGTCACAGTGGAGCTCTCAGGGCCATCGAAAGGTTGACAGACAACCTGGTCGTGTTGAGACCCATTCTCAACAGACAACAATGGTGGGAAGACGCAGGTGTCGATGTTGTCCCACCGTCACCGGAAAGCATCTTGCCAAAGTGTCTTGGGGTCTGAGAGTGGGGGGAAGAACAGCGGAAGCTTGAAGTTCCAGGCTGTCGCGATCAGGTCCCCCAGGCCAGGACTTGCTGGTTACTACAGGCCAAAGACCCCCAGGTACTCTCCATCTGCGAGGCTCTGCTCAGGTAGTCGGAGAGAACATTCCTCTGCCCGGAATGAGCGAGCCGACAGTGGTATTGAGAGGACCTCGGATCATCTCAGTATCTCTACTACAAGATGCGAAGGTATGAAAATGCGTCCCTTGCTGGTTGGAATACGCCAGTACCATGAAGTCGTCGCGCACGGAGCGACTCGGCAGGAACTGTAGGATCTGTAGAGGGGCCAGACTACGGCCCCTAAGCCTGCCTGAATGATGGGGAGGTATCCTTCCGGTCCTGACCATAGGCCTGAACCGGAACATTCCCCCCCCCCCCCTTTTCTTTGACGAGTCCGAGAACAGCATCAAAATGTGGGGAAAGGACGAAAATATCCACTCCCATGCAAGAGGTTCCATAGGTCAACACCCATTTCAGGTCTAAACGTTCCGCTGGTCCCATAGGGGCCAGAAAGTCCGGTTAATCGTTGCTTTGATACCACCGGAACTTGGGCCGCCTCACAGGTAACTTATCCTGAGGCGACCGTTCGGGACTTTAGATGGGACAATGAGGAAAAGAGACCCAGGAAACGTTCCAAGGTAGGGCTGAAAGCTTTGCTTGACTGAGAACAGGAACTGCGACTCTCCTCAGCCTTGCCACAGTCAACTGAAGGGAAGGCTCGGAGAAGGAGGCAACAGCATCTGGTGTTCCCAGGCGGTCACCCATACAACCACTGACCAGACCCAACGTTGCTTAACTTCGCTGATCGGACGAGAAGCGGTGTTTTCAACGTGGAATGGCCGTTGACTCAATATCATGGCTAGATACTCCAGATGTTGAGGCAGAAGTAGAGAAGGCTCCTAGCAAATTACCATGATCCCTCACTCTTGGTAAAGACCCGGAAGCTTGTCCCGGTGTTGAAGAAGGTCGAACCCGAGCCTACCGGGGTTGACCAGACCTCCAAAAAGCGAAGGGGGCGGAAGCCTGCTCCTGAGCGGCCATGAGGAAAGCAGGGAGAGTTCTCTGGGGAAAAACCGGCGATGCCGCGGCGGGATCGCCACACCGCATCTTGAGCAGGAACACCTGTAGTCTAGGCTGAATTCCAAGAGCTTCCTGGAAGATGGATGGAATGGAAACTGGAAGTACCCGTCCTTCCGATCCAGAGCCTAAGGAGTCCTGCAGCCTCGTTACCAGTCTGATCGACTCTGTTGTTCCACGCTGGACGAAGTTTGTTCGACAAACTTGACCAGATCTGAGAGGTCGACGACGGAACTCCCGCCTCGGATGCTTTCCTACGAGAAAGGATCGACTGAAGAAGCCGGGAGGTGAAGCCGTCGACGACCCTATAGAGGACTCTCCCCTAAGGCATGGATCCTTCTGCCCAAACGGGCAAAACTCTTGCCGCCCCATGGCATAGAGGTTCAATGACACTGGATTCGCTGACAGAGACGGAGAGATGGTAAGAGCGAGGCGCGATATCCTTGGCTGATCACGGAAATCGTGCAGGAATCGGCATCGGGAAGCTGTTATTCGGATGATTACCTTAGGCATCCTCCCACCGTGAGACCTGCCAGGGGGGGTTGCCAATCCTAGAGTTTGTGAACTCTGCCGCTCCCTCTAGGATTATGCCTCCCCGAGAGAGCCTCCCGTGCTACCTGTCCCTGACAGGAGGGAACTGCTATTGTACACCTTGTCTTAGCTGCTGTAGCCGCTCCGATAACTTAGGCCGACGAGGCTGAAAGAAGAGGCGTTGGAGGCCTGCAGGGTCTGGAAGAAAGCGCCTTGGAGGAGTGAAAATGGAAGTCGACTTCCTCCGCACAACAACTATCCACGTCTCTGTTCTTGGGCTCAAACAAGCTCTTCCCAAGGATGGAAGAGTGTCTGAGCTTGTCGACATCCACGGATGAGACACCCGAGGGGCAGCCCTCGGACACTGCGTCTAGATGCTCCAACATCGAGTTTGCCCGCAAGATCGAAACTTGGCGACGGAACGCAAAGGTGCTTGAGCCTGAGAGGAGGAAAGTACCTATGATCTTCCTGGAGCTTCCTTGTACAAAACCTCGGGTCGCAACCGAGAAGGGAAAGGACCTGGTAAGCCCTTTCCACGGGACGGAGAAGAGGAAGGGCTAAACAAGTCACCCCTTGCCCGACGGAGAAATCTTGAAAGGAAAAAATTCCCTGGCACGACCCTTCCAGGTAATGACGAGGAGGGAGGGCTAACCCAGGTTCTGGAAAGAATGTTGCCCAGACCTCTCTGAAGATTCTTCCTGCTCTTGCACGTGCCATGCTCTGCGTTTTCGGGGTGAAGACCGTGTTCTGGAAATACGCGTTCCAGAAGACTCGCCAGGCTGGCCGTGTTGCGAAACCCCGACGGGAATCGCGGTCGCAATCGCCCTGGTGCTCGCGTGAAGGTAAATCAATGGTTCACGTGTGGCCGAACGTGGACGCGCCAGTGCGCGGGCAGGCAGGAGAGCAGACGAAAGTGAACGAGGGAGCGCAGGAGGAGGGCGGGCGTGGTTGGAAGGGCGAGAGCTGGCGGTCGGAATCCGATAGTTCACAGGCGAGTGATGACCCGTAGGCAAGCAATGGCTACTACAGGAACCCCGTCGGTTCGCGCGATGGAACCCCGTCGGTTCGCGCGATGGAACCCCGTCGGTTCGCGCGATGGAACCCCGTCGGTTCGCGCGATGGAACCCCGTCGGTTCGCGCGATGGAACCCCGTCGGTTCGCGCGATGGAACCCCGTCGGTTCGCGCGATGGAACCCCGTCGGTTCGCGCGATGGAACCCCGTCGGTTCGCGCGATGGAACCCCGTCGGTTCGCGCGATGGAACACCGTCGGTTCGCGCGATGGAACACCGTCGGTTCGCGCGATGGAACACCGTCGGTTCGCGCGATGGAACACCGTCGGTTCGCGCGATGGAACACCGTCGGTTCGCGCGATGGAACACCGTCGGTTCGCGCGATGGAACACCGTCGGTTCGCGCGATGGAACACCGTCGGTTCGCGCGATGGAACACCGTCGGTTCGCGCGATGGAACACCGTCGGTTCGCGCGATGGAACACCGCAAGTTCGCGCGATGGAACACCGCAAGTTCGCGCGATGGAACACCGTCGGTTCGCGCGATGGAACACCGTCGATTCGCGCGATGGAAACACCGTTGGTGCGCGCGAGGGCGAACGTTGGAGCGTATGTGCGCATGCGCGTAAGCGCGCGGGCACGTGGGCGTGCGGTCGCGCGAGAACGTGGGCGTGTGGTCGCGCAGGCACGTGGGAGCGCGGGCAAGCGCAGGCGGTCGGGAGACCGATGGCGCGTAGGCGGGCGATGGCGCGTTGACGGGCGATGGCGCGTTGACGGGCGATGGCGGGTCTTAGCAAGAGACGGCGCGTTGGCAAGCGATGGCGCGTCGGCAAGCGATGGCGCGTCGGCAAGCGACGGCGTGTTGGCGAGCGGTGGTGCGTTAACAAAAACTAGCGCGCAGGCGAAGAATCGCGCGGGCGCGTAGGAGATCGCTGACGCGTAAGAGACTAGGGATGATTAGCGGCATCGCGCTAATCAGAAGGCGCGCAGGTGCATCAGGAAGGTGAGCGTCGATGCGAGCTGTCAATCAGGCGATCCTGGACGGTCAGGAAAACTGTTGGCGCCCATTGGTGCGTGGCAGAAAAGGGCGCGCAGATGTGCGCTGGCGAATGAAGGAAGCTGGCGCACAGAAGGACAGAAGTAAAGGTGAGCGCTGGCGAGAAGGAGGAAGATCTACGGCAAGACTCAGCTACCGGAGATCGTGGTCTACAGCAGGCGAGCGCTAGATCGCTACTGATAGTGTCCAGGGGACCTGACACGCATGGCAGATCGACGGCGATCGTTGACGCGCAGGAGATCGCTGACGAGCCGGCGAACATTGACGCGTCTGTGGTCGCTGGTGAGCAGAAGGCGACGCGTGGAATCCTGTGCGTATAAGAAGAGTCCTTGTCCAAGACCTGAACCGAAGTTCAAGATTGCGCGGGCGAACGTGGGCGCACATCAGGAACTGGAAGCGCAGGTGCCCTCTGACGGGCAGGAGATCTAGAGCGCTCAGGAGACCGATGGCGCGCAGGGTGCACAACAGGAACAGCAGCGACGATCATCAGGAGAGCGCTGGCGAACAGGAGAGCGCTGGCGAACAGGAGAGCGCTGGCGAACAGGAGAGCGCTAGCGAACACTGCAGAAGGGCGCGCAGGGGAACCCTGACACGCAAGGGAAGCACCCCCGTGGGAGGCAACCCTTTGCCCCGAAGGGACCGTTGTCCGACGGAAGACGAGGTCAGACTGCTGTCCATCTGCACCAGGGGCGGAAGGTCAAGAAGGCGTTGGAGATCGATCCCCGGAGAGATCTAAAGAGGAAGGAGCTGCAGGCTGCATACGGAGATTCAAAAAGGCGCCTCTTAGCACCCTTATAGGGAGATGGGAGGCCCTTACGACGTAGCGGACGGTGAGCCTTACGGCGAAGGCGGCAAACAGCAACAACAGCAGAAGAGTCCTCCGAAGAGGAGTCTCTATGAGTGTACTCTCTCGTGAACGAAAGAGAAACACTTCGTAGAAGACGGGTCAGCCAGTGACCTAAAAAGAGCAATCCTCCGAAGAGGGGTTCCTGCAGTTGCCCAGCCCCTTGAGCGTAACTGCAGGTGCGACCGCTCAGCACCAAGAGCATAGTCGCACGAAAAAAAGGCAAGAGAAGAACCCCCCAAAGGGGAAAAACTCAAGCCTGGACAGGAAAACTTCCCTCGGAAGGAAAGTTACCCACCCAAGGAGGCGAGCCTCCTGAGTGTTCTAAAATGAACTGGAGAGCCGTCAATCGTCACGGGAGTACTTCCCGGAGAAGGAGACACGCCCCTGACGAAGATCTATAGGGGAGGCAGCAACAGCCGAATCCCCAGGCCTCAACAAGACAGCTAACTCCGTTGTCACATTACAGAAACGAACTAGATCGGTAACTGTGAAAAATAAAAACAAAAATCATTAGTTAACACTCATTCCCCTGGGAAGGCTCCGAAGAGGAATCCCGAGGGAAAGGAACACAAGAATTACACAACAGGTACGTGCCCTCACAACCACTTACACTCACGGAAGGAGAGCTGTGACCAACACAGAATTATAACAATTATAATTATGTAACTATGTAATTATGTAATTTAAAAATGAATGAACACTAAAGAAAGAACGAAAACCCCGAAAGGAATCGTTCTACAAAAGCTGAAAAATCAACAAATACAATTAGATTCATAAACTAATTGAGACAAAACGTACGGCGTAGCAACCCCACCCACACGGGAAGGAAGCTACTCAGACGTAGTCAAATTAACGTAGTAAAAGGGTGAACGACCTCAAAGAGAGAGAGAGAGAAAGACCGTAGTCAAACTCGATCGCGACCCATGAAATTACACCATGGTGGCCTAACTGCCGAGGGCTCCACGGAGATATCGTACACTACACACACAAGCACACACTCTGAAAAGGAAACTTACTGATTTCTATACTCAAATATATACATAAACACGAAAAAATTTTTACATATATATTGAGTAAAAGAAAAGTAAGTGATTAAGTAAAGACAAAACAACAATGGCTGCCAAGCGAGGAAAAAGACAGAGACGTCTGTCCATTGTCCGAGCCAAAAGTGAAGTGAAGCAGTTCACCGGTATGTGAGGGGGGGGAGGGGTAGCTAGCTACCACTCCCCTACCCCCCTGCTAACTAGCACGGGGGTAATACACCCTCGTTAAATTCTAATGGCTCGCCATTTCAGCTACACCGAAAGGTAAACCCAATGTAAATACAGTAGCGTGGTTTGTATTTCGGTTACGGAACAATACAATAATTAAAGTTCCTAAGTTTAAAAAAAAAACACAAAAACTCAATTAGTAAATATCCACAGAAAATATCTATATAACTATTATAACATGAGAAAAGAGGAAACAGCAGTAAAATCAAATACAGTACTGTATAGATTGTACAACTTCACTAGTGAACTCCTACCGATGAAATTGTAGAAACACTTGCTGATCTTGGTGGATCTTTACCAGTTGTCACAGCACTAACTGTTCTTCGAACATCAGCAGCATGCTGCCTGTGAACATAACAAATACATATGTATTAAGAATTGGTATTTCATGGTTACATTAATCATAATATGGTCTACATAAAAAGGATAAATTAAACAGGATAAAGGAATATACAGTACTAGGCATATTATTATTATTACTATTATTAATTACTAAGCTACAACCCTTGTTGGAAAAGCAGGATGCTATACGCCAACAAGGAAAATAGCCCAGTGTGGAAAGGAAGGAAGAAAATAAAATATCTTAAGAACAGAACCAATATTAACATTAAAATAAATATCTCCTACATAACTATAAAAAATATCTCCTATATAACTATAAAAACTTTTACAAAACTAGGGGAAGAGAAATAAGATAGAATAGTGTGACACAGTGTACCCTTAAGCAAGAGAACTCTAACCCAAGACAGTGGAAGACCATTGTACAGAGGCTATGGCACTACCCAAGACTAGAGAACATCCTTAGCTCACAAGGATGGTGAGGTTGCATAGACCAAAGAAAGGTATCAAACCAACAAATACAAAATTGTAATTTTTTCAAGAAATTTGAAAAATAAAAACCAGAATATAACTTATGATTTCCTTTTCAACTAAAGAGATGAAATATTATCATTAAATTGCTTTAGGGCTAAATGGTGGTGAAGTATTGTTCAGAAACTCAAGACACCCAAACAATTTAAACACAAGATGATGTTCTCTAATTGAGATATTTAGTAACACACCCAGCTGTATTATTCCACAAAATCATTGATTGATAACTAAAACAGTCTTAATTTTTGCTGAATCCTCATATAAGAAATGAATTGTAATAACGTAAATTAGTAATCCCTTGTCAAAACAGTGTAGTAGTGATTGAATAAATTAGTGAATAATCATAGTTTTTTTACGAAAGGCTCGAGCTGGAGAATCTGAAGAAACTAAATTATGTAAATACTGTACAAGGATTCTTGTAGGCAACACCTTAATATCACTATGATCTACTGCATAAGTTCCAAAACAAACTGCATAGAGGCGTCCGAGGTGTCTAAGATCCCCCTCCGAAGAGGGATCACAAGATTAAAGAACATTGAAGCCCATTCCGAAGAACTAATGCTCTGGGGCAACAAGCTCTAGAATATTAATATTTGGCAGCAACAGCTTCCTGCTGGTGATAAAAAAAAGCACAGTGTGATTCCAGTAAAGTCAAGTATAGGTAAAGGGGGGTCCAGGAATCATTAGACACCTTAGGTCCTTACATGTCTGTTGGGTAAATATACTGTATAATTCTTTAATTTCTAGCCAAATACATGAACCATATACTGTATATTTCCTACTCGATACCTTGTGATTTATGCATTTCTGACCATGATTACTGGGCAAACTACCCATTTATGAGCTTTAGGACCACCTTATATAAATACAATTATGGGGGCCATAGAGGGAAACCGAGGTTTTTTATGTCGGGAAATGTCATAAATAAAAACGATCAAAAAGGCAAAATAAACACAAGATAAACAGATGAAAAAATATAAAATTCATGTAAGTGGCTAAAAATGAACGAAATCATAATTATCTACGATTCACTTCACGTCCTTCTAATAGTTTTTGCTCCGTCGTGGCTTGCTTCGATCGCTAAAAACAAAAAACCACTGCTCCTATGTTCTGGCAATTGGTACATGTTGAGCTGCGCTCGCAAGCCCTGTATGTCATTATTTTAGGGTTTATTTTCCCTTTCACATGAGTAAGAATAGCTATACACTGAACAAAGAGCATTTTCATCATAATCAATTGGTGACATAGATGACATTACTCTAAATTTTGAAAAAAAAATTATACTAAATTTCTAAATAGATTGCATCATGTATGACGACGGCCGGCTAAAAATACGGCAGTTTAAGGGGGTCACAGTGGAGCGTTAACCCCAGTTACAGGGTAGTTGAGTAGGTAAGGACACAGCTTGTAGGTTAGGTTAGATAGGGAAGTTAGGAAATGTTCTTGTGTCGAGGTTTTGCTTAAAAACGTCTTGCGAACGACTATAAAATAGGAAGAAAATTCCCTTTTTCTATGCACGCGGAAAGAACTGGCCGCTATTATACAAAGGCTTCGTATTTCTCTCTTGGAGACATCTTTACATGATGGTGGTGAAGCTGAATCTGAAGGGGAGGGTGGAATAAAAATGGTCGTTGTAGAACAACATCCGGGAACTTAAGCATAAATATTAGGATGCTCGTAATTGGTTAAAAAATCCAGGTAATGATTACGTCACAGAAAAAACAGAAAAGCTGGCAAAAGCGAATAAAAGCACCGCACGCGCAATAATTCCGAATCAGTCTCCCAAGAGTAAACAGCGGAGGTAGAGTGAGAAATAGACTTCACATTATAAAAGACCGATGCATATTTTATTGAGCCGCAGCCCCTATTAAACATAAAGAGGAAAATGCCAAACAACCCAAGGAGCTTTTGTATATCAGCGGCCAGTTCCTCCAGTGTGGATTAAAAATGGATATCAACTAAACTAAACTTTCCCCCATAATCTAACAGCCGTATCCTTACCTACTTGGCTAACGGGGGGGGGGGGGGGGTTAAAGCTCCCGGTGACCCCCTTACACTGCCGTATTCTAAGTTAGTCGTAATCAAACATACAGGTGGCCGCTATCATACATACACCGCCAATAATACCAAGTTTAATTGCTAACATGACAAATTTCGTAGATAATTTGTATTTTTCCTACCATACAAACCTTTGCTATTTCCATGGGGTAACATTTGGCGGAGCTGAATGACGAGCCATTAAAATTAAACGAGGGTTAACTACCCCCTTGCTAATTAGCAGGGGGTAGGGAAGGGGTAGCTAGCTACCCCTTCCCCCCTCACACACTGTGAATAGCTCAATTCACTTAAATGTAGGACTTGACTTGGGGGTCAGGGCTGGCGGGTAACATTTGCGTAAATAGCAAAGGTTTGTATGGTAGGAAAAATACAAATTATCTACGAAATTTGTCATTTGTTCCGTAACCCAATACAAACCATTGCTATTTCCATGGGGTGACTTACCCTTAGGAAGGGCGGAAAGTCCCCAGCCTTCTGGCTTCGGCTTTACCCGGGGACTCCAATTCCGAGTTGTAGAACTCAAGGAACGGGAGTCCCTAACCCTCGCACGCTGTCATGTTTGACCATCGTGCGGCCTACAAGGATGTGTGTGAAGGAGAATAACGTGACTCGTCCTAGGAAGTTGACCTGGGGTTCCTTATGTGGAACCCTAGGCTAGGACGTACCCAATACCACCTCGTCAGGGTATGGGGGACGCGACAGTATTAAAGCTAATACTAGGAGCACAAGGAAGCATGGTTTACCTGCAGAGGTTGAGGTCAGCTGTGCAAAGGCCTGGATGCTGCTATTCCCAAGGGAGGGGAGAATGAAGAAAGAAGTAAGGGCCAGACATACTCTTTCATTCACGCAGACTAAAACCGGGTAACAATGCCCTCAACCTTCTGCTACTTGTCCAATAAGGAGCCTGAGGTTAGACCAGCTGTTGTGCAGCCACCACAGGACCGATAGAAAACGTATCGAGGTTCCTGTGGGTCACGTCCTGCAGGTAGTGGGCTGTGAACATCGTCTGACGTTTCCAGACCCCAGCTTGTAAAACCTGCGTCACAGAGAAGTTCCTCTTGAAGGCCAGGGAAGTAGCAACACCCCTGACATCATGAGCTCTGGGACGACGTGACGGAGGAGAGTCGGGATTCAAGGTGCTGCTTATCACCTTGCGAATCCATGAAGAGATGGAGTTCTTGGTGACCCTCCTCTTTGTCCTCCCTGTGCTCACAAACAAAGCTTGCACATGAGGACGGGCTGCAGCCGTTCTCTTGAGGTAGCGCCTCAGACTCCTGACTGGGCACAGTAACAGATGATCTGGGTCATTTGTTACAGAACGTAGACTCGTTACCTTGAAGGAGTCGAATCTTGGATCTGACACCCCAGGGTTTTGAGTCTTAGCAATGAACTCAGGGACGAACCTGAACGTTACCTCCCCCCATCCCCTTGAATGGGCAACGTCGTAGGAGAGACCATGAAGTTCGCTTACTCGTTTGGCCGAGGCCAACGCGAGTAGGAACGCCGTCTTCCACGTTAGGTGGCGATCAGACGCCTGGCGTAATGGTTCAAAGGGAGCTCTTTTCAGAGCCCTAAGCACTTGAACCACGTTCCAAGGAGGGGGTCTGACTTCCGACTGGGGGCAAGTAAGTTCGTAGTTGCGTATGAGTAGAGAAAGTTCCAACGAAGAGGAAATATCCACTCCTTTCAGCCTGAAGGCTAAGCTTAAGGCTGAGCGATAACCTTTCACGGCCGAGACCGAAAGGCGCATTTCCTCCCGAAGATAAACAAGGAACTCCGCTATTGTTGGAATAGAGGCATCGAGCGGAGAGAGACCCCTTCCACGACACCAACCACAAAAGACTTTCCACTTCGCCTGGTAGACGTTGGCCGAGGACTCTCGCAGGTGCCGAGACATCCTGTCCGCAACCTGCTGAGAAAATCCTCTCTCCGTGAGGAGTCGCTGGATAGTCTCCAGGCGTGAAGCCGAAGCGAAGCTACGGCCTTGTGGAAGATGTTGCAATGTGGTTGTCTGAGTAGCTCGTGACGTGGAGGGAGTTCTCTTGGGGGTTCCGTTAGGAGCCGCAGAAGATCTGGGAACCATTCCGCATGATGCCATAGCGGAGCTATGAGAGTCATGGAAAGGTTGACCGATAGATTGGTCTTGTTGAGCACCCTTCTCATCAGACAAAAAGGTGGGAAGGCGTAAACGTCCATGTTGTCCCACCTGTGTTGAAAGGCATCCTGCCAGAAAGCCTTGGGGTCCCGGACTGGAGAGCAGTAAAGGGGCAGCCTGAAATTCAAGGCTGTCGCAAACAGATCTACAGTCGGAGAGCCCCACAAAGTCAGGACTTTGTTGGCTATCTGAGGGTCCAAGGACCACTCGGTACTCACTATCTGCGTCGCCCTGCTGAGGCTGTCGGCGAGGACATTCCTCTTGCCAGGAATGAAGCGAGCTGTTAGTGAGATCGAGCGGGTCTCGGACCATCTCAGAATCTCTACTGCAAGATGGGATAGCTGTTGCGAGAAAGTACCTCCCTGCTTGTTGATATAAGCCACTACCGTGGTGTTGTCGCTCATCACCACCACGGAGTGGCCCGCCAGGGTTTGTTGGAACTGTTGAAGAGCCAGAAAAACGGCCTTCAATTCTAGCAAGTTGATGTGGAGGCACCTTTCCGATTCTGACCAGAGGCCTGAGGCCCTTTGGTTCAGAATGTGGGCCCCCCACCCTAGATTTGACGCGTCCGTAAACAGAGTCAAATCTGGGGGGAGGACGAGGAGATCTGCTCCCTTCCGTAGGTTCTCGTCGTCCAGCCACCATCGAAGGTCCGTCCGTTCCGAAGGTCCTATGGGAACTAGGAAGTCCGGGGAATCGTTTCCCTGATTCCATCGCGACTTCAGCCGCCACTGAAGGGATCTCATCCTGAGGCGGCCGTTTGGAACAAGACGGACCAAAGATGATAGATGGCCTAAGAGACGTAACCACAGTTGGGCCGGAAGCTCTTCTCGTCTGAGGAAAGGTTCTGCTACCTTCCTCAGCCTTGCTATCCTTTCGTCTGATGGAAAGGCTTTGTGGAGAATCGTGTCTAGTTTCATGCCTAGATATACCAGTTTCTTCGTAGGGCGCAGAGAGGACTTCTCGAGATTTACCAAGATCCCTAGATCTTGGCAAACTTCCAGAAGCCTGTCCCGGTGACGCAGAAGGGTCGACTCCGAGTCTGCCAGGATCAGCCAGTCGTCCAGATAACGAAGGAGACAGATGCCGTTCCTGTGAGCCCACGACGAGATCAGAGTGAACACCTTGGTGAACACCTGGGGTGCTGTGGAGAGACCGAAACACAGCACCTTGAACTGGTAGGTCTTGCCGTCTAGGCCGAATCTTAAGTACTTCCTGGAAGACGGATGGATGGGGATCTGGAAGTACGCGTCCTTCAAATCCAGAGTGCACATAAAGTCTTGTGGTCTCACTGCAAGTCTGACCGTGTCCGCTGTCTCCATACTGAACCGAGTCTGTATGACAAACTTGTTCAGTGCTGAGAGGTCGATGACCGGTCTCCAGCCTCCAGACGCCTTCTTTACAAGAAAGAGTCGACTGAAGAAGCCTGGGGAGCTGTCGTCGACCTCTTGGAGAGCATCCTTCTTGAGCATGGTCTCGACTTCTGCCCGGAGGGCCATCCCCTTTGCCGATCCCAAGGCATAGGAGTTCAACGACACTGGATTCGCTGTCAGGGGAGGTAGAGATGTTGTGAACGGGACGCGATACCCTTGGCCGATCACAGAGACCGTCCAAGGGTCGGCCCCGAGTTGCTGCCACCTCTGCACGCAACTTCTTAGGCATCCCCCCACAGGTGGACACGCGGGGGGATTGCCACTCCTAGTGTTTGCGACCTTTGCCGCTTCCTCTAGGAGTTCTACCTCCCTTAGAGGACTTGCCGCGTCTCTTGTCTTTCGGCTGAAAGGACCGCGGCTTAGACACGCTTGCCTTAGCTACCGGAGCCTGCTTAGGTGTTCTGCGAGGCTGCTGTTGACGTTGTTGTGGAGGGGCTGGAGGTTTATAGGGCCGAGATGTCAGGGCCCTTTGGAGGAGAGAGTCCTGGTTCGACCTCCTCCACCTCTCAGCCGACTGCTCCATGTCACGAGGCTCCAGTAACTCCCCTCCAAAAATAGAGGAGTGTCTGAGCCTGTTGACGTCTGCGGTGGGGACCTTCGGATGGAACCTCTCGGACACTGAATCGCGTCTTTTGAGGATCAAGTTAGCCCATAGGTTAGTGACCTGGTGAGCTAGAAACTCAATAGAGCGAGTGCCCGAGAGGAGGAAGGTCTCCAAGGCCTTCCTATTGCTCTCCTTGGACAGATCCTCAGATCGCAATAGGATGCCCAAAGACCCAAGCCAGAGATCAAGCCACGAAGTTGCCTGCATGGCACTCTTAGCGACTTTCTCCAGGTTTTGGGTCTCTGACGCCGCAAACGTCACCTGTCGGGTCGAGAGCTTCTCGAAAGAAGTTCCCTTAGCTAGTTCCTCCACAGAATGATGGAGTGGAAGAGACATGCAAGAGTCCCCGTCGATCTCGAAATACCTCCTCTGTTGGACTAGAGGAGGAGGGAGGAGTCTAAACCCGGCAGAAGAACGTCCTGAGGAGGCCAGACCGGAGAGCTGAGCTTTGACTTTGTCCCTGGCGCCTTTCACCCCTTTAGACCAGGGCAAAGCTGCACTAGTCTTGGGGGGCTTCTGGACACCAAAGACCTCGTCAAGCACGGTGTCTTTCCCCTCACGAGGGGCTATCTCCGGGTCCTTGATTTTGTTGAGCTCCCTCATCAAACCAAGGACCTGCCAGAACGCGTGTTCTGACTCGCTGTGTTCTCCTTTTGGTGGACTGGCAGCTAAGTCTCCCATCCCCAAGAGGTCTTCTTGGGGAGAAACGTGGACGTCCTCCCTAGGAATTGCTGGTTCTTGACGAATCTTCGACGAAGATTTCGGAACAGTCTTGGTGTCCTTCGATTCCCTCCTGGAAGGAAAATAGGACTCCAACACCGACACCCGAGGAGGAACCTCTTCCCGTGCGACCTCTCCCCTATCCGGAGAAAATTCCCCCCTTGGTACCAAGGAAGAATTCTCCGAGTCAGAGGAGTCCCCCGAGGACGAGATAAACTCATCTACAGGAGGGGGTGGAGCTGCAGAGGTTGGAGAAGGTGAAGGGGTCCGCCTGACGGGGTTCCTGGAGACCAGCTTTTCCTGGGGAGGAGTTACCACGAAGCCCACTCCTTTCCTTTTCTTCAACGGTGGAGAACCCATCCCAGGGTCCCGCCTCTGATCAGTGCTGGAAGGCTTGATAGCCTGGACCACAGCCTTGATCATGTGGCGGAACCAAGGTAGACGGGTAACTGACGCTGTGTCAGCAATCCCCGCTGGAGAAAAGGGGATCTCGCGACCCTTAGGAGTGGTCACCACGAGGCCTTCCTGAAAAGAAAAAGACTGCCTAGACCTCTCTGCTGATTTTCCTTGTTCTGCCGTTATCCTCCTCTTGTGCGGAGGTGAATCCTGGGAACGCCTCCCAGGAGGAGCATCCTGCCGAGGATCCTTGCGGTCCGAATGACCCACCGTAGGTGAGCGACCTGTAGGCGAGCGACCTGTAGGCGAGCGTTCACGCGAAGGGGAAAGGTGGTCATAGGGCCGCGAGTGATGGCGCGCATGCGCAGGTGCATGCATGTAGGAGCGCGCAGGTGAATGGCGCGCAGGAGAATGGCGCGCAGGAGGGTATGCACGAGATCGATCAGGAGAGCGTGCATATGAATGCGCAGGAGAAAACTCCACAGAAGGAGCTGGCGAGCGACCGCGCGACCTCTTGGGGGAGCGCTGGTGATGGTGGGAGGGAGAAAGATGTCTCCTAGAAGACTTAGTCTCCCTCAACTGGTGGCGCGCAGATCTGTCGGCGATCGGGGCGCATGTAGGAGAGGCCCCTTCTTTACCGCCCGCAGGACCCACAGCGTGTTGGCGTGAAGGGTGAGCTGAAGGAGATCGTGGGCGTGAGTGCGCCAAACTTAAGAGGCGCTCAGAAATCGAAGGGCGCACAGGGGCAACTGGAAGCGCAAGAATCGACGTGCGAGACAAGGGCGAACCCTTGCGAACGTCTGAGTCCGAAGATCTAGAGGGCGCTGGCGAGCGTGGGCGCACAGGGCGTGCAACAGGCACAGGCACTAGTGAGTGCTTGCGCGCGCGCACAGGCGAGTGATGGTGAGCAGCGCGCCCATCAGGAAGTTGTTGCTTCTCAGGGTGAGGGTGCCCTAAGGAGAGCTGGCGAGCAGTGGAGCTCTGGCGAGAAGGAGATCGCTGGCGCGTTGGAAGTCGTTGCCCCTTCTCTGGATGTCCAGGAGAGAGCTGGCGCGCGAGAGAGCGCTGGTGCGCAGGAGATCGCTGGAGCGTTGGGGAGCGCTGGTTCTTCACAGGCTGAAGAGCGCGCCCAGAAAGGCGCTGGCGAGAAGGAGATCGCTGGCGCGTTGGTAAGCATTGACCATCCTCAAGATGAAGAGCTCGCCCAGGGGCGTGCTGGCGAGCAGGAGAGCGCCGGCGCACAGGAGATCGCTGGCGCGTTGGAGAGCGCTGGCGCACAGGAGATCGCTGGCGCGTTGGAGAGCGCTGGCGCACAGGAGATCGCTGGCGCGTTGGAGAGCGCTGGCGCACAGGAGATCGCTGGCGCGTTGGAGAGCGCTGGCGAACAGGAGATTGCTGGCGCGTTGGAGAGCGCTGGCGAACAGGAGATCGCTGGCGAACAGGTGATGGTTGAAGAGACGAAGATCTGCGCTCAACTGCACGCAAGCGCGCAGGTGCGCGCACAATGGCCAGGGCCTTAACCCCAGAGTCCTTTTCCCCCGAAGGAGACGGTGCCTGTAGGATTACAGGTGACGGCAGCACTGAAGACTTGGCAGGAGAAGGGGATCGTGAACGATCCGCAGAGAGGTCAAGAGATGTTGCAGGTATGACCTTCTCCTGACGAGGAAGTTCCTCCGCAGGTGGAGGAGAAGGAGACCCAAAGAGGCGCCTCTTCACCCCTTGATAGGGAGAAGGGAGCCCCCTCTCTCGCAGAGGCCTACGGGCCTTACGACGAATGCGACCCCTGGGTAAGGAGTCAGGGTCATCGGTCCTTCGAAGAGGGGTCTCTGAAAGCGCGCTACCCCGAGGGGGAGACGAGCTCGCAGGAGAGACCGGAGGCCCCACCCTTCCCTCCGAAGGCTGTGCGGAAAGGAGAGATGGGACTTCAGCAACATCCGAGGCAGCAGGATCAAGGGTTAGACTTGCCACGTCAGAAGGGGCAGACAACACAGTATCGACAATGTCCGAAGGAAAAACCTCCGGCATTACCGGTGACTGTTTGACTGCAGCCCCCAGCTGCAACAAGTCAAACAGGCCTTCCTTGGAGGGAGTGCCCTTAAGCCCCAAGGAAGCCCAAAGCTGAAACAAACCATGATTAGAAACAGTGCAGTCGAATTCATCAAAATATAATAAATCCTCCCCCGGGGGAGGAGAGGGAACAACCTCGCTAAGGGAGGCCACGCCCTCTCCACCACCACGAGGTTGGCAAAAACCACTAGGACCTGCAATCTCACTCGGCGGTTTCACAGGTGAAGCCGGACGAGGGAGACCTTCGGAGGAGGTTCGGGCGGCGCAAGGAGAAACCCTAGAGACCTCCTTCTTCAAAGTCACCTTCGAAGGAGATCGGTCTCTCTTGGGCTTCTTCTTGCGTCTACGGCCGAACTTCTCCCACTGGGAGGCAGGCCACTCCCTGCACTCACTGCACACATTCTCCCTGTCACACCGTTGACCTCGGCAAAGGGGGCAAAGGGCGTGAGGGTCCGTCTCCAAAGAGGACATAAACGTCCCACATGAACGCTTAGGAACTCCAGGGCAAGTACGCATCGTAGAGTCGAGGCCAACTTCACACACACTAGATAAAGAGAAAGCAGAATTTAAAGGCTGTCAAGCGAGGGTGAGAGCAGAGACGTCTGATCATCACCCGAGCCAAAAGTGAATTGGGCTATTCACAGTGTGTGAGGGGGGAAGGGGTAGCTAGCTACCCCTTCCCTACCCCCTGCTAATTAGCAAGGGGGTAGTTAACCCTCGTTTAATTTTAATGGCTCGTCATTCAGCTCCGCCAAATGTTACCCCATGGAAATAGCAATGGTTTGTATTGGGTTACGGAACAAATTATAGTTACGGATGGCTTCGGTGGATATAGATGTATATATTTCACTAAGTTCTGTATTTATCTGCCATGAAGTGTCATTTATGAAGAAAATGGGCATTTTCTATATAAAAACCTTGTTTGTTAGTAGAATAGCTTGTCCCATCCGTAACTATAATAAACCTTTTAATTGCTATACTGTATACGTATTCCTGAAGCCACCAGTGTACAATGTTCTACAAAACCTTCTGACCTTCAATTGGGCCTATACTGATAGCGAAACTCCCCATCCTAGGAAGACATGTGGTAATGAAAATGTGGGTATTTAAAGTATAACCTTTAATCTCATCGCTAGGGGGCCCAGATAGGCTATATCTAGAACAGTGAACTACAGAAAAGGTCTCCAATCTCTCAACAGCGTCTCTTAGCTTTATCGCACACAAAGTTTATCAAGAAATGGATTTCATAGCAGGAACTTTTCACAGGCCTAAAACCCCTCCTCCCATTGGAAGAAGTCAGAAAATGTATATAATTGTCTTTTTACACAGTATGATTTCTTCAAAACATCTCCCGCTTTAAAACTAGAACTTACTTTGACAACTTTTGGGCGAAGGCCCTTTGGCCTGACGCCATCTTTCTCTTGTTGTTGTTTCCTGCGAGCGTTCCTTTCCCTTCTTGACATTTTACATGTTGTTTTGGAACCATTTCTTATAATACGTTCTGTTATATTCAATTAAGTATTTATCTAGATCAACTTATACATATCTGTTATTATTAAAACTATCATAATTAACTTATAAAATAAAATAACACAATAATTTCTTTATATTTATGTATATTAATTATAAATATTGATCAAATATTCTTAGAAACGCATCCAACATGTGCTAATAAGCCCACGCGTGGTTAGCATCTATAAACTTAAAAGATTATTTTTCACTTTTCCTTAACAAGTGGGCGTGGTTCTTTGATATTTTAAAGGCTATAATCATGTTTCATTTAAGGTTAGACGAACGAAATTTGATGATATCAATGTAAGAATAAATGTGTTTCATATGCAATTGCAGATACATTTGAGTATGCTGTCTTACATGAAGCACATACTGATAATAAGAAGTTATTGAAAAGACAAACCGCTTGTAACACAATAAAATAATCTTTGATGAAATTAATGTCCAAAATGCTAGATGTTGAAATTAATTTGATATATATATATATAT
>NC_090746.1:3141453-3148953 GCF_036898095.1 Palaemon carinicauda
ATATTTATTTTAATGTTGTTACTGCTCTTGAAATATTTTATTTGTCCTTGTTTCCTTTCCTCACTGGGCTATTTTCCTTGTTGGAGACCCTGGGCTTATATCATCCTTCTTTTCCAACAAGGAGTGTAGCTTAGCTAATAATAATAATAATAATAATAATAATAATAATAATAATAATAATAATAAATCGCATTGAATGGACGAGGACGTGAAGAAAGGAATAATTGTAATCTTTAAAAGATAATTTTCATGATTATGGCTACTTAAATGGTTTAAGCCGCAATGGTTTTGTTCATGATTTTATTCTTCTTTTTATTTTTAATAGGCTACATATGCAACAGTGATCATAAGACTCAAGTGAAAATGAACGTTTGTTAATTAAGAATTCGTTGCTGAAAACATATTCTTTAGGCACTCATAATCACTTACTTAACCATTATGTTCCTCAATAATTATCTATTAGATCTATTTCGAACATAAAACCACCTTCGATATTAAAGCATATGAGTTGTGGTGGCCTGTGTGGTAACGTCCCTGGCTGCTGATCGCCAGTCTGACGTTCGAGTTCCGCTCAAACTCGTTAGTTCTTTTGGGCACTGCAACCTCACCATTCTTGTGAGCTAAGGATGGTGGTCATGGGGAAGCTTATAGGTATATCTGCTGAGTTAACAGCAGCCATTGCCTGGCCCTCTTTGGTTCTAGCTTGGGTGGAGAGGGGACTTAGGAGCTGATCACATGTATATATGGTCAGTCTCTATGACGTTGTCCTGCTCGATAGGGCAATGTCACTGTCCCTTGTCCCTGCCATTCATGAACGGATTTTAAACCTTTAAATATGAAAAGTTTAGGCGGTGAAGTAAAGGAAAATACGTTAGACGTGATTACATGCAAAAAAGAATTATTACCTCATAAACATTGATACACATAAAAGTATCACCGCAGCCCTAATCAAAATTTAATCAACTGAGAAGCCTAAAAACATTATAATAACTTCTCTTAAAGCGGGTTTACACGCTCGAACGGTTCGTCGAACACAGTTCGACAGACCAGTGTTTGAAGTGATGTTCGAACGTGTGAACGGGGTATTTGGTTGTTGTCGAACGGTTCGAAGAACGTTAGTTCTCGCCTGCCTTTTGTGGGCGGGGCTTATTTGTCTACAATCCTTATGCATCTGTGGCTGACTTCACCTCTTCGAACCGTTTGACAAGCAAGTTCGAGAACCGAGTTCAACGAACCGTTTGACCGTGTAAACCCCACCCCGCTATATATATGAAAGTTTTCCTTGAGAAGTATTCTGTATCCTACCACTCTGCATTCCCTCACAGGATGACGTGGCAGCAGCGGTGCGTGGTGTTTGTGCTGTGGATGCTGAGCACGGGCGCCCTTTGCGACCAACCGCGGGTGGAAACACCGTCAGGAACTTTTTTGGGCGGTACCCATGTGTCCAAGAGGCAAGGGAGAACTATCTACACCTTTACGGGTATCCCTTTCGCTAAACCACCTGTTGATGGACTTCGGTTCTCAGTACGTTGAATGTAGAATGTGACGGTATTCATTTAAGCATACCTGTGAAATAATCTGTTCCAATTTTAATTTAACTGTCTTGACTACTTAGACTGAATTACTCATTTATCTAAAGAAAAAAATATTAATTTCTTCCAAAACGCAATTAAGTGTACCTGTAAAAGTTCAGCCGAGTGTAAAATATCATTGAAATCTCGTTAGTTTTCCTATTAAATTGTCATTTAACGAACATTCCAACTAGGCCTATGTATAATACTTGTTTTATGCAAGCAGTCCTTGGTTTTATGATGTGAATTAATATGTTCTTTGTATCGTAAATGTTATAGGAGAATAATTTTCCAGTATCAGATTCAGTTCAATGTATTTCCTACACCTCTACAGTATCCTTTGCCGTACGGGGACCACAAGGAAGTATTCAACGCTACAGAAGAGTCCCCTCCGTGTCTACAATGGGACAACTTGAGAGGGCGTGGCGTTGTTGGCAAGGAAGATTGTCTGTACTTAAATATCTTCACGAATAGAGTAAGTATATGATAAAACCTGTGTTGATTAAGATCATTTTGATTTGCATAAAATCCTCATAGATTAAATTTTTGCTAAAATTGCTTTTGTAATCACATCGCCTTTACGAATTTTTTTTTCTTATTTCCTTTTCTCACTGGGCTATTTTTCTCAGTTGGACCCCTTGGGCTTATAGCATCTTGCTTTTCCAATTAGGGTTGTAGCTTAGCTTGTAATAATAATAATAATAATAATAATAATAATAATCTGTCACCCAGGTCCCGCCTCCTCCCGATTACTTCAATACTCAGCCCACCCTCGTGTTCCTCCACGCTGGAACCTGGATGGCTGGAAGCGGCGGCGATGGACTCTTCCAGCCGGACTACCTCCTGGAATCCGACGTCTGTGTCATCACAATCAACCATAGACTTGGACCTTTCGGTAAGAAATGTGCCTTTATTTACAACTTAATAAATAAATGTAATGATTAAATATAAATTTATTCATGCGAATGGGATTTGGTCCATATTAGTAATACTAAATTTGCAAGTTCAAAATACCCGTGCATCACCTTTACTGTAAAAAAGTCAAAATTTTCCCAAAAATCTATTATGATAAAATATAATACTTTCTTGTTGTTAACGTTGTCCTGGAAAAATATGAACAACAAAGTAAAGTGGAGTCATAATTCAGTGTGTTTGAAGTCGAAGCTGTCATTAAAAAAACTCAGGAGATGGAAAGCCACTGGATACGATGGAATAACTGCCGAGATGATACTGGCCGAAAATAAAGTGACTCCCTGAATACTTACAAGATTATTTTGTAAAATGTGGGATGAAGAGGCAAAACCTGATGAATGGGAGTTAGGAGTGTCGGTGAAAAAAAGGGAGACCTGAATGATTGCAATAATTACATGGGCATCACACTTTCATCAGCTGTCATGAAAATATATAGTTTTTTTTATTCTAAAGAGACTGGAGAGAAAGATTGATGAAAATATGAGAGATGAGAAAGCGGAATTTAGAAAAGGTAGAAGGTGTACTGATCAAATTTTCATTTTAAGACATGCTGTACAGCAATACGTAGAATATAGAAATCCACTTTTTATGGCATTTGTGGATTATGAAAAAGCCTTTGATAGTGTGCACCGGCCAATTTTGTGGAGAGTCCTGCGTTATTATGGAATTCCTCTTAACTATGTAAATTTGATTAAGTCGGTTCATGAGCATAGCAAGTTAATGTTAATTGAGTCTTATCAAGTGAGTTTCCAGTGAACAGCGGAGTACTCCAAGGGAATGTGTTGTCACCTATGTTGTTTATCCTCCTCATGGACTTTGTAAAGTGTAGCACAGTCGGAGATGGTGGAGAAGGATTGGACTGGATTAGTGATAAGAATTTAGCAGACATAGATTATACTGATGATGATGTCCTTAATAGCAGAACACCACAGGATTTGCAATGCTTGCTTACCTCAATGCATTGAATATCCCAGGAGGTTAGGCTCAAGATAAATAGAAGACAGATAGCGCTGATGAGAATGGGGTATGTAATGGAAGAAGAAATATTATTGGAAGAAGAAAGGATTAATGAACTAGAGTTATTTAAATATTTAGGAGCTATGATATCCAATACAGGGTCTTTAGAATTAGAGTTTAGTGAAAGATTGAAAAAAACAAATCAGACAATGGCTAGGGTAAGTAAAATTTAGAAATCAAATCGTCAGAAATTACATATAAAAATCAAACTACATATCAGTTTAGTGAGATCGGTGTTACTGTATGGACATGAGTCATGGTATGGCAATGAAACAATCTCCAATAGATTTAGTAGATTTGAGAAAAGAGCCTCAGAAGGTTATTGGGAGTTAAATGGCAGGACAGGATTAGAAATGAAACTATAATGGAGATTACTCAAGTACCATATGTGGATGAGATCATTATGACGGGTAGATGGAAATGGTTTGGACATGCTCTTTGCACTCCCGAAGAGAGAGTAGTTCACTAAACTTTTAATTTGGCTCCACAAGGCACTAGAAAAGTTGGAAGACCCAGGCTTACATGGCTGTGAAGCGTGAAGTAGATGATGAATGGAGAAGTATTGAATTAAAAGCTCAAGATAGAGACGGCTGGCAAAATCTAACCGAGGCCCTTTGCGTCAATAGGCGTGGGAGGAGATGATGATAATGATGATATATATATATATATATATATATATATATATATATATATATATATATATATATATATTGGAATTCTATGTCTTAAGTTGTCGTAAAAACATTTTCAATTTACGAAACGTACATTCATATACCTAAAATATTTACTCATATATCATGTTTACTCAGGATCAAGTTCAATATATATTTGCTCATTTACTTAGCCAGGCATTTCTAATACATTGGTTTCATAGAAGAAAAAATATTTTCTGGAGTTCATCATACATTTGTCAACAAGTTTCTATGAGGATGAGCTGTGATTGGCTGAAATGAAATGGCGTTCTATGAATGGTTGATTCGGAATGGATGGCTGGTGTAAATAAGAGGAACGAGTGAGGCTTCAGTTTGATGATAAGAAAAAACACCAAATGCAGCATTAAGCTGCTCAGTGCCAAAGTGGCTAAATTTTTTAGTGGCCATTTCAATTTTGTAAGATATTGTTCTCTAACTTTGGCCCTAAAGGTATACTATACATGAACTGGGGAACTAAGAAAAAATATGTTCTTGAAAACAATATGGAAATTTGGCCATCTTTACAGTTTAAAAAATGCAACTTCTAACTGAATCAAATAGGCAAGAAATTTATGATTTTATAATTTTAGTCTTGTTTTGGTTATTGTTTAGCCTCCTATTTACCTTTAGTGTGTACTACATATGTTTACTTTGACTTCATGAAACTTCATTAACAAAATATCCTATATCATTATTGCTGTAATTATTGTTTAACGGACAGTTTCAGTTCCCTTTTTTTTCTTTTTCTTTTTTTTTTGTCTACACATACACTGAATAGTTTAGCCTATTCTCTCCACATTCTCTTCTGTCCTCATACCCCTGACAACACTGAAATTACCAAACAATTCTTCTTCACTCAAGGGGTTAACTACACTGTAATTGTTCAGTGGCTACTTTCCTCTTGGTAAGGGTAGAAGAGACTCTTTAGCTATTATTGTTCTCTGGTCTTGGACAGTGCCATAGCCTCTTTACAATGGTCTTTCACTGTCTTGGGGTAGAGTTCTCTTGCTTGAAGGTACACTCAGGCACACTATTCTATCCTATTTCCCTTCCTCTTGTTTTTTTTCAAGTTTTCATAGTTTATATATTAAATATTTATATCAATGTTATTACTGTCCTTCAAATATTTTGTTTTAATTGTTAATTACTTCTCTTGTAGTTTCCTTATTTCCTTTCTTTATTGGGCTGTCTTCCCTGTCGGGGCCCTCGGGAAATAATAATAATAATAACAATAATAATAATAATAATGTAGTTCCTTGCCAGTTGATTTTACATCTTCTTAAGCTGCGCGTTGGCTGATCTGGTATATATAGACCTTGCGCCAGCCCCTCCTCTCCCGGGTATACCCGACCACCCTCTCTCTTCATTCGCCACAATCAAACCTGTTCATCCCTCTTGATTTTTTTTTTTATTCTCTTACCCTATGGCGAGCGTTTAACGTGAATAGATATTTCTACGGATTATTTGCTTTTCTGTTTATTATTCTTCAATTTCCTTATAGAGTTTCTCAATCTAAACAGCGTTTTCAATCTTTAAATCTTACTGCAAAATTTACCAAAGTCATGTGACAGTGACTTTCAAATCTTCGGGGAACTACAGCAAGGATTTCAAATTCAACAGCCCTACAATAATTTATCTTATAAATTCGATTATTTCCAGTCTTACAATCTAGGAAAACACCATGACTTTGACGTTATTAACTCGTAAACATATGACAACTCAAATGCCCAGAGATTTCCTTATCAAAAGAGGAATTGTTAGTGTAAGTGATTTCAATCGTTCCAATATGGAGTCGAGCTACCACAGACTGGGCCACAAAGCCTGTAGGCCTATGATACAATACATTCTGTCCTCGTAAAAACCGGAGGGGGTGGGAGACTTAATCTGGTCGTAAACACTTTACTTGACTTTTCACACCGCATAAGCTCACCTGAACACACACACAAACACACACACACACACACACACACACATATATATATATATATATATATATATATATATATATATATATATATATATATATATATATATATATATATAGTTTTGTTAAAGTTTTTATAGTTTATAAAGTGATATTTATTTTAATATTGTTGCCCTTCCTAAAATATTTTATTTTTCCTTGCTCCCTTTCCTCACTGAGCTATTTTCCCTGTTGGGGCCTCTGGGCTTATTGCATCCCGCTTTTCCAACTAGGGATGTAGCTTAGCAAGTAATAATAATAATGATAATAATAATACCGTACAGAAAATGCATTGCTTTTATTCAACTACATGCGACTATGAACAGTATTTCCTGAAAACAGTATCGTAAAAGAAAGACGGAATGAAACCTAAGTATCCTCCGCTGTACATAGGAAAAGTAGCCCTCAGGAAATGGGATTTCTTAGGCAAAACAGTTAACACCGTTAAAGGGATTATCGTCAAGCAAGCCCATTTTTGCCTATAAATCAGGATAAGAAGAGACTGCCAGTAAACAGAGTGAATGATCGCTACTTTTTTTTTATAGCTATTTCCCCAATGCATCTTTTTATAGCATTAATTTTATCCTTATTATTTAAACTCTATTTTAGAGCATACTTAGCTATTACGTCATACATATTATTCGAAATCTTATATACTTATAATCTATTACCTAAATGTAATGTTATGTCTCTCTATGCCTGCTCTAAAACCACACATTTGAAAGCATTAAACTCAAAATCATGTACGTGGACTGGCACAGACCATAAACGTACGCAAGTGGAAGGACATTTCTGAGGCCTTTGTTCTGCAGTGGAATACTATACTACTAAATTATTCACTCCCAAATGTCATAGTAAACCTAACCAAATGTACTCATTTTGGAGCTGATGTTATTTGATCAATGATTTTAGAAGTATTTTAACTGTACTTTCTCCTCAATAATGAATTACCCTAGGAATATACTATTGGCGTTCTCTCTCTCTCTCTCTCTCTCTCTCTCTCTCTCTCTCTCTCTCTCTCTCTCTCTCTTTCGTAGTAGTAGTAGTAGTAGTAGTAGTAGTAGTAGTAGTAGTAGTAGTTTCCTGGTTGACACTGTTATTACCAAACACTTTCTCACCCATTTCAGATATATATATATATATATATATATATATATATATATATATATATATACATATATATATATATATATATATATATATAAATATATATATATATATATATATATATATATATACATATATTCCATATCGACCCTAGTCAGCAAACCTTTTGTCCTGCATT
>NC_090746.1:3153953-3156453 GCF_036898095.1 Palaemon carinicauda
CACCTTCCCTTCTCGTACATCTCATAACCTTACTCTTACCCACATTAACTTTCAACTTCCTTCTCTCACACACTCTTCCAAATTCTGTCACTAGTCGGTCAAGCTTCTCTTCTGTGTCTGCTACCAATACAGTATCATCTGCAAACAACAACTGATTTACCTCCCATTCATGATCATTCTCGCCTACCAGTTTTAATCCTCGTCCAAGCACTCGAGCATTCACCTCTCTCACCACTCCATCAACATACAAGTTAAACAACCACGGCGACATCACACATCCCTGTCTCAGCCCCACTCTCACCGGAAACCAATCGCTCACTTCATTTCCTATTCTAACACATGCTTTACTACCTTTGTAGAAACTTTTCACTGCTTGCAACAACCTTCCACCAACTCCATATAACCTCATCACATTCCACATTGCTTCCCTATCAACTCTATCATATACTTTCTCTAGATCCATAAACACAACATACACCTCCTTACCTTTTGCTAAATATTTCTCGCATATCTGCCTAACTGTAAAAATCTGATTCATACAACCCCTACCTCTTCTAAAACCACCCTGTACTTCCAAGATTGCATTCTCTGTTTTATCCTTAATCCTATTAATCAGTACTCTACCATACACTTTTCCAACTACACTCAACAAACTAATACCTCTTGAATTACAACACTCATGCACATCTCCCTTACCCTTATATAGTGGTACAATACATGCACAGACTCAATCTACTGGTACTATTGACAACACAAAACACACATTAAACAATCTCACCAACCATTCAAGTACAGTCACACCCCCTTCCTTCAACATCTCAGCTTTCACACCATCCATACCAGATGCTTTTCCTACTCTCGTTTCATCTAGTGCTCTCCTCACTTCCTCTATTGTAATCTCTCTCTCATTCTCATCTCCCATCACTGGCACCTCAACACCTGCAACAGCAATTATATCTGCCTCCCTATTATCCTCAACATTCAGCGAACTTTCAAAATATTCCGCCCACCTTTTCCTTGCCTCCTCTCCTTTTAACAACCTTCCATTTCCATCTTTCACTGTCTCTTCAATTCTTGCGCCGGCCTTCCGTACTCTCTTCACTTCTTTCCAAAACTTCTTCTTATTCTCTTCATATGACTGACCCAGTCCCTAACCCCACCTCAGGTCAGCTGCCCTCTTTCCCTCACGTACCTTGCACTTTACTTCCACCTTTTTCTCTCTATATTTTTCATACTTCTCTATACTATTACTCTGCAGCCATTCTTCAAAAGCCCTCTTTTTCTCTTCCACTTTTACCTTCACTCCTTCATTCCACCATTCACTGCCCTTCCTCATGCTGCCTCCAACAACCTTCTTGCCACATACATCACTTGCAATCCCAACAAAATTTTCTTTTGCTAACTTCCACTCCTCCTCTAAATTACCAGTTTCTCTTACTCTCACCTCGTCATATGCCATTTTCAACCTTTCCTGATATTTACTTTTTACCCCCGGTTTTATTAGCTCTTCAACCCTCACTAGCTCCCTTTTACATCCACCTACTCTATTCCCCCACTCTTTTGCTACAACTAATTTTCCTTCCACCAAAAAATGATCAGACATACCGTTAGCCATACCCCTAAACACGTGCACGTCTTTCAATCTTCCAAACATTCTTTTAGTTATCAACACATAATCCATTAATTCCCTTTCTACTACTCTTCCATTTGCCACTCTTACCCATGTATAATTATTTTTATCTTTCTTTTTATAAAAGCTAGCACTTATTACCATCTCTTGTTCAACACACATATCTACCAGTCTCTCACCACTCTCATTTTCACCTGGTACGCCATACTTCCCAATGACACCTTCTACCTCTCCAGCGCCCACTCTAGCATTTAAATCACCCATGACAACTACATAATTCCTTCTACCCAGTCCTTCTACACACCTAGTTAATTCATTCCAGAACTCATCCCGCTCTTCTTCACTTTTCTCACTACCTGGCCCATACGCACTGACAAACGCCCAACATTCCCTACCCAACCTAACCCTTACCCACATTAACCTAGATGATATCTCCTTCCATTCCACTACTTTACCTGTCATCCATTCACTCAGCAATAAAGCCACACCCTCTCTCACTCTTCCCCTTTCAATCCCAGACACTCTACCAGACATTTCACCAAACATCACTTCACCCTTTCCTTTCATCTTTGTCTCACACAAGGCTAATACATCCATCCTTCAACTTCTAAACATACTTCCAATCTCACATCTTTTACTCTCTATCGTACTACATCCACGCACATTCAAACACCCCAAAACTAGAGTGCGGGGAGCAGTCACTCTCCCCCCAGCTCCATCTCTTTGTTGCTGTCTCACAGGATTTTTCATACAGGAGAGGGGGTTCCCAGCCCCCTCGTCCCGTCCCTTTTAGTCGCCTCTTACGACACGCAAGGATAACGTTGGCGCTATTCTAATTGTTTTATGGACTGTAGCCTATAATAATAATAA
>NC_090746.1:3158604-3171104 GCF_036898095.1 Palaemon carinicauda
GGTTCATAGCTTAAGTGATTTTTCCGCCTTTGTGAATCAATTATCTTGTGACTCTTGTCAATGCCTTGTCAAGAGATACAACTCCCCCCCCCCCCTCTCTCTCTCTCTCTCTCTCTCTCTCTCTCTCTCTCTCTCTCTCTGCAAAATACCTTTACGAGCATGACCAATATCTAATCAGAAACTTTATCCCCCTTTCTTTAAGATTTTAAGATCAGGAAAGTGCATCGATGCATATATACACAAGACCAATCGAGATTTCTGACCTCTGCATAGGTTAATGGAGTCGTCCGCACACACACACACACACACATATATATATATATATATACATATATATATATATACACACATATATATATATATATATACATATATACATACACACATATATATATATATATACATATATATATGTAAATATCACCCACGAATGGCATTTAATACCGAATTCTATCTTGGGAATATATATCCACTTGGAATTCATTTTATGGTAACAGCTTCTGGCCGGGTGGTGATTCGAACCACCACCTGTACGGCTGGAAACTATGCTGGTAGGGACCCTACCGACTCAGCTTTCAAGAGAGACAAAAGTTTATGACAAGTCCCCCCTACATATTCCTGTCGAATTCAGAAATCTGTTCATAGACTTGAAATAGACCCATCTCCACCATGATAGCTGAATCGTGAGTTTGCAACACGTGGTTATTTTAATGAACATATATCACAAGCACACGTGATTTTCATTAACGTAAATATCACCCACGAATGCCATTTAATACCGAATTCTATCTTGGGAATATATATCCACTTGGAATTCATTTTATGGTAACAGCTTCTGGCCGGGTGGTGATTCGAACCACCACCTGTACGGCTGGAAACTATGCTGGCAGGGACCCTACCGACTCAGCTATCAAGAGAGACAAAAGTTTATGACAAGTCCCCCTACATATTCCTGTCGAATTCAGGAATCTGTTCATAGACTTGAAATAGACCCAGCTCCACCATGATAGCTGAATCGTGAGTTTGCAACACGTGGTTATTTTAATGAACATATATCACAAGCACACGTGATTTTAATTAATGTAAATATCACCCACGAATGGCATTTAATACCGAATTCTATCTTGGGAATATATATCCACTTGGAATTCATTTTATGGTAACAGCTTCTTGATAGCTGAGTCGATAGGGTCCCTGCCAGCATAGTTTCCAGCCGTACAGGTGGTGGTTCGAATCACCACCCGGCCAGAAGCTGTTACCATAAAATGAATTCCAAGTGGATATATATTCCCAAGATAGAATTCGGTATTAAATGCCATTCGTGGGTGATATTTACATTAATTAAAATCACGTGTGCTTGTGATATATGTTCATACACACACACACACACACACATATATATATATATATATATATACTAGTTCACATAAGGAAAATTAAAAGATTATGTGTCTATGTAAAAATTATCTAGAGTTTTGTCAGCTATTGGACCTCTTCTTAAAGAGAGAGAGAGAGAGAGAGAGAGAGAGAGAGAGAGAGAGAGAGACATACCAGAATGGTTAAAAAGAATGTTTTTAAACGAAGAAAACCCTTGCTCTGTGCATGGCATTCATGCGACATCAAATCACTACTTTGGGTAACACTCTCACTCCCTTTAACACACAGATTGTGAAATGATCTTTCTAATCAAACGTTAATAAGAAGCAAAGAGATCTCAGTTCCAGCCCCCTTTCTACAAGCACATGAAATATGAGCACAGAGCGTGAAAAATGGCTCTTCTAGGAGAAGGACACTCCAAAATTAAACCATTGTTCTCTGGTCTTGGGTAGTGCCATAGCCTCTGTACCATGATCTTCCACTGTCTTGGGTTAGAGTTCTCTTGCTTGAGGGTACATTCGGGCACACTATTCTATCTAATTTTTCTCCCTCTTGTTTTGTTAAAGTTTTTATAGTTTATATAAGAAATGATTAATGTTGCCTGTTCTTAAAATATAATTTTCCTTGTTTCCTTTCCTCACTGGGCTATTTTCCCTGTTGGGGCCACTGGGGTTATAGCCTCCTGGTTTTCCATCTAGGGTTGTGGCTTAGCAAGTAATAATAATAATAATAATTATAATAATAATAATAATAATAATAATAATAATAATAAATTGAAATACAAATTGCCCAGTCATTTCCATCTAAATTTAACACAGGAATATTTTTCGAATTATATATAGTAATGGCATTGTATGAAAAATAATTGTCAAACGAGAGAGAGAGAGAGAGAGAGAGATAGAGAGAGAGAGAGAGGCGTAGATTTCTTCCCCATCCATTTTAGTTCACACTATAATTCTTTATATATATTAGTAAGAAAAGTTGAATGGTAAAAAGAGGTGGACTAAAAGTCTTCAAAATTCCAAGATAATCAGAGTATGGCCATGCCATCATTCGCTTTATAGCTATTAGTAACACGAGAGAGAGAGAGAGAGAGAGAGAGAGGAGAGAGAGAGAGACGTAAGTTCCTTTCCCATCCCTTTCAGTTTACACTATTATTCTTTTAGATATATAGAGAAGTATGTCGTATTTCGAACATATAATAACAGAGAGAGAGAGAGAGAGAGAGAGAGAGAGAGAGAGACATACCAGAATGGTTAAAAAGAATTTTTTTAAACGAAGAAAAACCCTTGTTCTGTGCATGGCATTCATGCTACATCAAATCACTACTTTGGGTAACACTCTCACTCCCTTTAACACACAGATTGTGAAATGATCTTTCTAATCAAACGTTAATAAGAAGCAAAGAGATCTCAGTTCCAGCCCCCTTTCTACAAGCACATGAAATATGAGCACAGAGCGTGAAAAATGGCTCTTCTAGGAGAAGGACACTCCAAAATTAAACCATTGTTCTCTGGTCTTGGGTAGTGCCATAGCCTCTGTACCATGATCTTCCACTGTCTTGGGTTAGAGTTCTCTTGCTTGAGGGTACATTCGGGCACACTATTCTATCTAATTTTTCCCCCTCTTGTTTTGTTAAAGTTTTTATAGTTTATATAAGAAATGATTAATGTTGCCTGTTCTTAAAATATAATTTTCCTTGTTTCCTTTCCTCACTGGGCTATTTTCCCTGTTGGGGCCACTGGGGTTATAGCCTCCTGGTTTTCCATCTAGGGTTGTGGCTTAGCAAGTAATAATAATAATAATAATTATAATAATAATAATAATAATAATAATAATAATAATAATAATAAATTGAAATACAAATTGCCCAGTCATTTCCATCTAAATTTAACACAGGAATATTTTTCGAATTATATATAGTAATGGCATTTTATGAAAAATAATTGTCAAACGAGAGAGAGAGAGAGAGAGAGAGAGAGAGAGAGAGAGAGAGAGGCGTAGATTTCTTCCCCATCCATTTTAGTTCACACTATAATTCTTTATATATATTAGTAAGAAAAGTTGAATGGTAAAAAGAGGTGGACTAAAAGTCTTCAAAATTCCAAGATAATCAGAGTATGGCCATGCCATCATTCGCTTTATAGCTATTAGTAACACGAGAGAGAGAGAGAGAGAGAGAGAGAGAGAGAGAGAGACGTAAGTTCCTTTCCCATCCCTTTCAGTTTACACTATTATTCTTTATAGATATATAGAGAAGTATGTCGTATTTCGAACATATAACAACAGAGAGAGAGAGAGAGAGAGAGAGAGAGAGAGAGAGACATACCAGAATGGTTAAAAAGAATTTTTTTAAACGAAGAAAACCCTTGTTCTGTGCATGGCATTCATGCTACATCAAATCACTACTTTGGGTAACACTCTCACTCCCTTTAACACACAGATTGTGAAATGATCTTTCTAATCAAACGTTAATAAGAAGCAAAGAGATCTCAGTTCCAGCCCCCTTTCTACAAGCACATGAAATATGAGCACAGAGCGTGAAAAATGGCTCTTCTAGGAGAAGGACACTCCAAAATTAAACCATTGTTCTCTGGTCTTGGGTAGTGCCATAGCCTCTGTACCATGATCTTCCACTGTCTTGGGTTAGAGTTCTCTTGCTTGAGGGTACATTCGGGCACACTATTCTATCTAATTTTTCCCCCTCTTGTTTTGTTAAAGTTTTTATAGTTTATATAAGAAATGATTAATGTTGCCTGTTCTTAAAATATAATTTTCCTTGTTTCCTTTCCTCACTGGGCTATTTTCCCTGTTGGGGCCACTGGGGTTATAGCCTCCTGGTTTTCCATCTAGGGTTGTGGCTTAGCAAGTAATAATAATGATAATAATAATAATAATAATAATAATAATAATAATAATAAATTGAAATACAAATTGCCCAGTCATTTCCATCTAAATTTAACACAGGAATATTTTTCGAATTATATATAGTAATGGCATTTTATGAAAAATAATTGTCAAACGAGAGAGAGAGAGACAGAGAGAGAGAGAGAGAGAGAGAGAGAGAGAGAGAGGCGTAGATTTCTTCCCCATCCATTTTAGTTCACACTATAATTCTTTATATATATTAGTAAGAAAAGTTGAATGGTAAAAAGAGGTGGACTAAAAGTCTTCAAAATTCCAAGATAATCAGAGTATGGCCATGCCATCATTCGCTTTATAGCTATTAGTAACACGAGAGAGAGAGAGAGAGAGAGAGAGAGAGAGAGAGAGACGTAAGTTCCTTTCCCATCCCTTTCAGTTTACACTATTATTCTTTATAGATATATAGAGAAGTATGTCGTATTTCGAACATATAATAACAGAGAGAGAGAGAGAGAGAGAGAGAGAGAGAGAGAGAGAGACATACCAGAATGGTTAAAAAGAATTTTTTTAAACGAAGAAAACCCTTGTTCTGTGCATGGCATTCATGCTACATCAAATCACTACTTTGGGTAACACTCTCACTCCCTTTAACACACAGATTGTGAAATGATCTTTCTAATCAAACGTTAATAAGAAGCAAAGAGATCTCAGTTCCAGCCCCCTTTCTACAAGCACATGAAATATGAGCACAGAGCGTGAAAAATGGCTCTTCTAGGAGAAGGACACTCCAAAATTAAACCATTGTTCTCTGGTCTTGGGTAGTGCCATAGCCTCTGTACCATGATCTTCCACTTGATTACGTTTAGGGCGTACATTGTTATAAATTATTATTATTTTGACAGATAAAAGAGAAAAATCTTTTTTTTTTTTTTTCTGTAGAAAAACAATATCGATGAACTTGACGCATTTCTCAGCTGGTTAGTGAAGCTGGAATCTGGGACCTCATGCCAACCTGATTGGTGATAATGCTACGCTCTCTCTCTCTCTCTCTCTCTCTCTCTCTCTCTCTCTCTCTCTGCTACTTCGAAAAACACACGGACTGTTGCATGTTATCTATCTGTTAATGTTTTCATTATAATGTTCTTACTATTCTTAAAACATGGTATTATAATTGTTCATTACTTCTCTTGTACCTTATTTACTTCCTTGTTTCCTTTCCTCCCTGGGCCGTTTTTCCCTGTAGGAGCCCTTATGCTTATAGCATCCTGCTTTTCCAACTAGGATTGTAGTTTAGCTAGTAGTAATAGTAATAATTCCAGCTACGACTGTTACTAGCTTCGGTAATAATAATAATAATAATAATAATAATAATAATAATAATAATAATAATAATAATAATAACAATAAGGATAATAAAAATAATAATAATAATAAAGATAATAATAAAAATGATTATAATATATGGCCCCTACCACTCGGTAAATATATACAATCCACCAAAATCGTCATCTTAAAAAAAGCCATCATTACAAAATATTGGGAGAATCCGATTATACTGAGAGTAATAGTTCAGTCATAAATGGTGAGGATGCTCTTTGCGGAAAAAGGAAAATCAATATGGGATTGATAAGATTGCAGTATATTTTGGCCATAAACTGATTTGTCTTCCTTCCTATAACCACCTGTTTAATCGGATTGAGCCTATATGGGGTGAAGTTCTATCGAGAGAAGAAATCATTTCATTATTAGAGATTTGAAGGGACTTTTGCAAGAATGACTTGATGATATCACAGAAGAAAACGAGTAAAGCTTCTAGACATGCAGAGGCTGATATATGAATGGAGAAGTATTGATTAAAAAAAGTTCGAGTTATGGACGACTGGCGAAATCTAATCCAGGCCATTTGGGTCAATAGGCTTACGAGATGATACATACACACACACACACACACACATATATATATATATATACATATATATATATATATATATATATATATATATGTGTGTGTGTGTGTGTGTGCGTGTGTATATATATATATATATATATCTATATATATATACACACACATATATATATATATATATATATAGAACATAAACCAGTTTCAACTGAAAGAGCTATGGAAAGAATAATGATAGGAATAACACAAAGAGAAAAAGATCAACATGGATACCAGAACAAACTAAAGTAGAGGATATTCTAACAACTTGTAAGAAAAAGAAATGTACATGGACCGAACATATAATGAGAATGACTGATAATATATGGACATTAAGATTAACGAAATGGGTCCCTGGATATTGTAAAAGAAGCAGGGGAAGGAAGGGAAGACAATGGATTTACGAACTAAGAAAGTTTGCGGGTGTGGACTGGCATTAAAAGACCATAAACAGACGCAAGTGAAAAAACAGGATTGAGGCCTTTGTTCTGCAGTGGACTAGTAAAAGTTGATTTTATATATACACACATATATATATATATATATATATATATATATATATATATATATATATATATATATATATATATATATATATATATATAATTAAAAACGTATTCCTTTAGTCCTTGTGATCCTGTCTTAAACTGGGTGTTGCTCCAAACTTCATCTCCTGAATTTCCCTCCAGGATTTCTATCAACTGAAGATTCAGAAGGCCCCGGAAACTACGGACTGATGGACCAGGTGATGGCGTTGGAATGGATACACGACAATGCTCGTTACTTTGGCTGCATGAATGATTCTGTAACCTTGATGGGGTCTGGATCTGGAGGTATGAGCGCCAATCTACTCATGCTGTCGCCTAAGACGAGAGGGTCAGCCTACCATCCCGATGATCATGGTGAGGAGGTCTTTCCTATAATCCTGTTTTCATAAAGATCAATTTAATCGTACTGAGACGAAAGTTAGTGAAAGCAGGCGTCGCTAGATGGATAGATTTGTTAAATATTGTATTTCCTGTTATTCTAAAGCAAATATGGTGTTTCTTCCAATATGTGATCTACCAAAATCTGCGATCTACCGATCTGTGACAGTAATCTGCTATTTATGGCATTTGATCTACGAGTGAATCGTGCCGATCAGAAACATTAGAAGTTTTAAAAAATATCACGGAAATAAAGACCAACGGGGCAGGCGAGCGCAGCTCAATATGCACTGCTTGCTAGTACATAGGAGCAGTGATGTATTTTGTTCTTTGCGAGCGAAGCAACCCACGGCGGAACAAAAGACAAATCGGTAGATCACATATTGGAAGAACCCTTTAACAATTTTCGTGTCATTCCATTTATATATGTATCTTTTCTATTTCTGTCAGCCCTGCTGCACAGAGCAATTTCTCACAGTGGCACAGCATACAGTCCACACGCCATTGCCAAGAATGCTAAATTACAAGCCTTGAAACTGGGCAAAAAAGTTGGGTGCCCCACACAGACATCAGAAGTGTTGATGTCTTGCCTCAGGGTGACTTCTCCTGAAAAGATTGTGGAAGTTATACCATCCTTGTATGTAAGTATCCTTTGTGCGGGTATAGGATTTTCCTTTATTTGATTATTAGGATGTTTGAAATTATTTTATACTATCGGGGGGAGTGCAGTCATTTGAAAATTGAGATCGTCATATGCCTAAGATTAGTTCAAGCATCACTTCACTTCACTTCCACTCCCAGGTAGGCTTTCAGCCTGTCAGTGGAATCAGTTGTCTTCTCCACTCCATTCTGTTTTCAAAAATTCCCTCTCTTCTCAGCTGTTCAATTGTTGGCATGTTGTTCTTTGTCAAAATCTCTTCAATTCCATCCCTCCAGCGTTTACGTGGTCTACCTCTTGATCTCCTCCCATCAGGCGTCCAGTCCCATCTCTTTCCTGTAATTCTATTAAATGTCCCAGCCATCTCAGTTGTCCCTTCTCAATCTTGTTCAACATAGGAGATACCCCAACCATCCTTCTAAAATCTACATTTCTTGTTATATCTCTTCTTGTTTTGTGCATTATTGTTCTCAGGATTTTCATCTCTGAAGCTTGGACTCTGCTGCTGTCTTTGATGGTCATTGTCTAGCTCTCTGATCCATATGGCATGATTGGTGTTAGTAATCCTTCAAATATGGTTTTCTTTACTTCTATAGGTACGTATGCATCTCTCATAATTGGATAGAGTGCTCCACAGCATTTATTATATTTCTTTATTCGTTCAGTAATTTCTTCTTTGTTCTTAAAGCCGTTGTCTGTACACATACACCCTAAATACTTGAATGCGTTGGTGTCCTTAATTACCGTATTTCTTATCATGATGTTCGTTGGAGCTTGTTGTTGTTTGTTGATTGTTAATATTTCGGTTTTATTAATGTTCATCTTCAGTCCAGCTTCTGTTAAACAATCGTTCAAGGCTATCAATGCTCTTTCTAGTTCCTCCCGATCATATGTCCAGAAAGCAATATCATCAGCAAAAATCATGATGTCTCCCGAGATATTTATTCTTTCCTTAAAACTTCTTATAATTACATCTATATATGCAATGAACAAGAGTGGGGAAAGAACGCTTCCCTGCTTAACACCTGTTGTTACTCTAAACCAATTTTCATTCTTGTATCCAGTCCTTACATTATTCATACATGGTTCGTACGTGCTCTTTATTGCAGCTCCCAATCTACCGTCGAGTCCATAAACCTCTCCTAAGCACCTCCACAATTTGTTCCTAAGTACCGAGTCAAATGCCTTTTCCAAATCAATAAATGCTATATACAGTGGCCTATTGTATTCCCATGATTTTTCAATAACAAGCCTCAAGGCGAATATGAGATCTGATGTACTTCTGTCCTTTCTGTATCCATGTTGTTCTTCGCCTAGCTGAGGTTCAATGATGTGTCGCGCCCTTTTTTCTAAAATCCTCTCATAAAGTTTTGGTGCATGACATATGAGCGTTATACCTCTATAATTCTCGCATTTGCCTGAATCACCTTTACCTTTATAAAAGGGTACAGAAATATGTTTTCCCCAGTCTTCAGTAACCATGCTCTCTAACCAGAATGACAAGGTTAGGTCATATAATATCTGCTTTGCTAGGTCCCCTCCCTCTTTGAATAACTCAATTGGTATATTATCATACCCTGGGCTTTTCCCATTTTTCATCTCTTTCAAAGCATTTTCAAACTCATGATAAGTAACCACATCCTCCCTATTTTCTCTGTCAAATTGAAAGATATATTCTTCTTCATTTTCTTCTGTAGTTACATTTAGTAACCTATTGAAATAAGTAGTCCATTTTTCATTAAGTTCTGTAGCCGTGCCAATAATGTTTCCATTTTCATCCTTTATATTATATTGTTTTCTATTATCTTTCCTGTATGATTTAGCAACTGCAAAGATCATCTTATTTTTCTTGAGATCATCCCTAAATTCGCCTCCTAGTTTAATCCACGCATTTATCCGTGATCTTCTCTTAATCTCTTCTGATTGATTCCTAGAAGATACATATTTTTCTCTAGTCTGTTGGTTCCTTTCTTTCATCCATTTCCTGTGCATTTTGTTTTCAACCAAAAGAGTAAAAATAATGCATCTCTCACTTAATACGGTCTATATAGCCATATCTTTTTCTTCGAAGGATATTTTCATAAATTCAATTTCAACGACAAATCAGCAGAATTGGTAACATGAACTTTTTTAATAGGCTAGTTTAGTAAATTGTAAGGGTGGAATATGTTAAAAAGTGGACTTGTATACTGCAATCTTGATACAATGGGGATTTGAAGACAATCATGCTTAACTATGGTACTTGTTATCATAATTAATGTGATTAATTTAAGACGTTCTAGACCTTCTCACTAGATGAAAATATTAATTTTCTATTAATAACATGTTCTTGTGTGTCATTTCTTTTCAGAAAAAAGGCTAAACATAAGACAAAAATGAAGCAGACCTTAACTTATTCCTTATCTAATTACTCTTTTCTTTGTGGTGCTTCTTTACCAGCTTTGGGACGACGAACCAATGCCCTTCGCACCAGTTATAGATAAATGGCAAGGGTCGAATGCAGTCTTGCCAGACGAACCTCACCACCTTATTAGACATCGGGAATTCCTTCAAGTTCCTTGGTTGGTTGGCACCAACAAGGAAGATGGCGCCTTCAGAGTACAGGGTAAGTTATCAAGGTTAACAACTGAAATAGACTTATTAAGGGCATCAATTACATGAGAATTTTAGCCTTATATTAATGAAATAAGGTCATAGAAAAACATATTACTCAATGCATAATTATCAACGTCTTTCCACAGATATTTTGAAGGACTCGGTCCTTACGTCTCAGCTCAACACGCAATGGGATAAGTATGGGCCCATCTTGTTGGACCTGGATGAAACCTCTTGCAAGGATCCGGTAGAATTATCAAAGATAATCCGAAAATACTACATGGGCAAAAAGAAATTTGGATACGAATCTTCAAAGGAGTTTGTAGAGGTAAAATGCTAAATTATGATCACGAGAAAAGATTGTCATATAAATTTCTTCTTATTATCATTTTTATAATTTTTTTATTTTCTTTTATTAATCACAGTCTACAGAGTCTGGTGGGTTTAGTGTGAGATTCTGGGTACACCCAGGCTTCTTCTTCTTCTTCTTCTTCTTCTTCTTATTATTATTATTATTATCATTATTATCATTATTATTATTAGTAGTAGTAGTAGTAGTAGTATTATTATCATTATTATTATTACGGTAGGAGACCCTCTATTATGCATGTTTGATTGAAGACCATGACTGCCTCACTGGGTTAATTTTATGAGACATTTTCTATTGTTCTAGTCTTCTTTTCAAAAGCATTGTAATCTGCCAGCAACTGCGCTATTCTCATTTAAAGAGAGGATATGGATACCCATAAGTAAATGAGTTACGTCTTTTGCTTCAAAAGTGTACGAAAAACATTCGTTTATGCACGTCCATAAACGAATGTTTATATGTATGTACACAGTAGACAGTAGGTTACACTTTTGAAGTAAAGACGCAAATCATTGAAGATTATGGCGGCCTCAGTGGCCTTTATCTTGTAATTCAGCTTCTCAATCGCTCTGATGATTCTTTTCTCATCAGTACTGCATACTGCCAGTTACTGCTATGGTTATCGGTAGGTGGGAGAGCAGAAAAAAATTCTAAGATTCCACCAAAATTTTACTAAAAGTAAACTGTCAAATACAAAGTATAAATGAGTTTGGCTGCTACACGTTGCAAGATTTTGCCGGGTGTCTACTCTTATCTTCAGGCAAGAAGTGGATGGATGTACGCAGGGCAGGCTCTATTCATACGCCTCAGTTTGGTAGTCAAGTCGGGCACTGATCGCTGATTTGTCCCTGTGAGTACAGGCGGTGCCAAGTATAGGACAGAGCTGCTCTCCCATTGGCAGAGGTGCTCGCTGGGAGGGGGTCCGTCACAGTCAGGCTGCTAATACAGTACACTCAGAGTCATTGGAGTTAGATGAGGTCTGAGTAAGTCTGGGCTGGACTCCCAGTGCTGCGTGCTAATTGGCCAACATGTTACCTGAGGGGAGGTTTGGCATCAGGAAAGCCCAGGTATCGTGAGTCCCGAGCTCAGCCAATCAGGAAGCAGCTCAGGACTCACTGGACCTGGGATCTGAGTGGCAGAACAGCTTGCCTGACACCGAACCCTACTCAGGCAGCGTGTTGGCTTATCACGGCGCAGCACTGGGAGTTTAGCCTAGACCTACTCAGACCCCACCTCAGTAATTGGGAGAACAACTCCATCCCAGATTCTGTGCCGCCTCTGCTCAGAGGGACCAATCGGCGATCAGCGCCCGACTTGACTACCAAACTGAGGCGTATAAATCGAACCTGCCCTGCCTACATCCATCCACTTCTTGCCTGAAGATGAGAGGAAACACCCAGCACCCTCTCGCAACGTGTAGCAGCCAAACTCATTTAAACTTTGTATTTTACATTTTACTTTTAGTGAATTTCTAGTAAAATCTTAGGATTTTTTCTATGCATTATGCCCTCCCACCTACTCATCACCAACATAGCACAGTTACGAGCAGCATGCAGTACTGATGAGAGAAGAAAAATCAGAACGGTTGAGAAGCTAAATTACAAAATAGATGACACTGAAACAGCCATAATCTTCAATGAAACCTATCATTATTGGTATTATTAATATTATTATCATTATTATTATTATTATTATTATTTACAGATGATGACAGATCGTTTCTTCTTGTATCCAACGGATCATGCTACCAAAGACTATTCCTCGTACCTG
>NC_090746.1:3178604-3183604 GCF_036898095.1 Palaemon carinicauda
TTTCGATTAAGGAATAATTATACTGTACAAACTATAAATATGGAACATCTACCACGATATACTGGTGATTTTGCTATTTCAACTGAAGAGACTAGAGTTTAAAGAAGAGAAAGTCTAGAGCTAAACTATTCATGAAATAAGTCACGAAGACACGTTCACACGTAAGTGTATAAGGCTATGTTGGTTCAACAAACTTGACGGATGATGCAATACTTGGCGGCTATGTTAACCCACAATGACCTTAATTAGTAAGAGAGCACCGCTCCCCCGCCAACCCCCCCACCAAAAAAAAAAAAAAGAATATGAGCATTAATAGTTTCGGCCAGCTAACCTTGTACAAAATATCTATTCATATTACTCTAGAATCTAGGTCTAGAAGCTTTTAAGGGTTCAGTTTTTCTTTGATAGGTTTCGTTTTCTTTATTATTATTATTATTATTATTATTATTATTTGCTAGGCTACAACCCTATTTAGAACAGGATGCTATAAACCCAAGGGTTCCTACAGGGAAAATAGCCCAGTGAGGAAAGGACATATGGAAATAAATAAACTATGTGAAAAATAATAAACAACTGAAATAAATTATTCTTAGAAAAGTAAAAACATCAAAACATATCTTTCATATATAAACTATAAAAAAGAGACTTATGTCAGCCTGTTCAACAAGTGCTGCAAGTTATCATATAATAAATGAACTTTTTCTAATCCTCTTGTCATTCAAGTACAATACAGAATTGGTGGTAGGGCGTGGTCGCAGAGAGAAGAAGAAACCAGAACCTCCCGTTGGCCAGGGCATCAGAAATCCGTTGAGATACTACCGCTAGAGAGTTGGGGGATCTTTTGACTGGCCAGACAGTACTACATTGGATCCTTCCCTCTGGTTACTGTTCATTTTCCCTTTGCCTACACACACACACACACACACACACACACACACACACACACACCGAATAGTCTGGCCTATTCTTTACATATTCTCTTCTATCCTCATACATTTGACAACACTGAGATTACCAAACAATTCTCTTCACCCAAGGGTTTACTGCACTGTAATTGTTCAGTGGCCACTTTCCTCTTGGTAAGGGTGGAAGAGACTTTAGTTAATGGTAAGCAGCTCTTCTAGGAGAAGAACACTCCAAAATCAAACAATTGCTCTCTAGTCTTGGGTAGTGCCATAACCTCTGTACCATGGTCTTCCACTGTCTTGAGTTAGAGTTCTCTTGCTTGAGGGTACACTCGAGCATACTATTCTTCCGTATTTCTCTTCCTCTTGTTTTGTTAAAGTTTTTATAGTTTGTATTGGATTTACTGTATTTACTTTAATGTTGTTACTGTTCTTGAAATATTTTGTTTTCCCTTGTTTCCTTTCTCCACTGGGATATTTTCCCTGTTAGAGCCCCTGGGCTTATAGAATTCTGCTTTTCCAACTAGTGTTGTAGCCTAGCAAGTAATAATAATAATAATAATAATAATAATAATAATAATAATAATGATAATAATAATAATAATAATACTGTTCTTAAAACTTTTTATTTTTCCTTGTTTCCTTTCTCCGCTGGGCTATTTTCCCTGTTAGAGCCCGTGGGCTAATAGCATTCTGCTTTTCCATCTAGTGGTGTAGCTTAGTAAGTAATAATAATAATGAGAGGGGAGTGAGAACGAACCCTGGGGAAGACTCGAATACAATTCTCACTTCAAGATTAACCAATGACCCGGCCATGAACTACGTTTGAGCTTGAATAAATACTGAGCTGGTCCCTCAATGATTCTGTTTGAATTCTGCACGAAGGCATGTCCAAAGACTTGATGTGAATAGCTAAACTGTCTTGCAGAGATACTTTCTCACAAGAGAGAGAGAGAGAGAGAGAGAGAGAGAGAGAGAGAGAGAGAGATGGTTGGGGAATGGATGGAGGAATACGACGTATTCATTATTATTATTATTATTATTATTATTATTATTATTATTATTATTATTATTATTATTATTATTATTATTATTGTTACAAAACTAATATGAAAAACATGATTCTATAAGCCGAAGGGCTCCAATATGGAAATAAACTACAGGAGAAGTTTAAGAATAATAATAACATTAAAATAAATCTTTCATATATAAACTATAAAAACTTCCAATTAACAAGAGGAAGATAAACAAGATAGAATAGTGTGCCCAGATGTACCCTCAAGCAAGAGATCTCTAACCCAAGACAGTGGAAGACCATGGTACAGAGGCTATGGCACTACCCAAGACTAGAGAATAATGTTTTGATATTGGAATATCCTTCTCCTAGAAGAGCTGTTTACCGCATCTGAAGAGTCTGTGTATTCTACCCTTAACAAGAGGAAAGTGGCCACTGAACAATTACAGTGTAGTAGTTAACCCCTTTAGTGAAGAAGAATTGTTTGGTAATCTCAGTGTTGTCAAGTGTATGAGGAAAGAGGAGAATGTGTATAGAATAGGCCAAACTATTCTGTGTATGTGTCGGGAAAGATGAAATGAGCCGTAACCAGAGAGAAGGATCCAATGTAGTACTCTCTGGCCAGTCTTGCATTTGGGCGCAAATACAAGAGAACTGTCACTTAGTAACATTAAATAGTATGATAAAATTAACAGCAATATTTCGGAAGACAAATTTGGTATACATAACTTACTTTGTAGATTGTACTGGCAAAATTCTAATAAAAAACATTCGGCAGCATTTAATATTTAACAAACAGAAGTTTATAGCTGAGTGTTCTATTAGCATAAACAATAAGCTATATCCTGATATATATATATATATATATATATATATATATATATATATATATATGTGTGTGTGTGTGTGTGTGTATATATATATATATATATATATATATATATATATATATATATATATATATATATATATATATATATATCTTTTGTCCGGCCAATGTTTCGAACCTTAGCCGAGTCGAAACTGAGGTGACAGTCGACTGCTCCACCACAGGTCATAAAGATAGATATTAAGAGACATTTGTTGCGTATATATAAAAAAAAGAAAAAATAATTGTGTATTATACTTTATATATATATATATATATATATATATATATATATATATATATATATATATATATATATATATATGTTGGAGTGAGTATGCTCGTGTATATATCCATATATTATATTGATATGTACATATATATACACATATATATATATATAGTTGATTGACGTATCCCTTCTCTTGTGCTAAAGTACAGTCAAATACAAACTGTGGTTCAATGATGATTGTAGACGTGCTTATTTGGAGAAGCAGGAGGCCTAACATCTTTGGACGGGTAACAGATCAGATTTGACTTGCTGTAACTATACTCAGCTCAGAGCTTTTGCTCTGAGTTTATGATTCAACAGAATACAATTGAACCCTAAAAGAAACCCTTTCTGGTACATACCAGGAACATGAGTGATTGGCTATTTTTAAATCTGCACTCTTTTTTGTAAACGTAACAATTACTCCTTTACTTAAACTAGATGGTTCTGCCACTCACTGTCCAAAGGAAAAGGCAACCCTTTTTGCATATGTGTTTGACAGTAAGCAGAGTAATGAGAAACTCGAACTTCCTCATTCCTGTTTTCCTGAGGCTAAACTAAACTAACTAGTTTATCTCTTTTGTCTTGTGAAATTAAAGCTCTCTTGATGGACCTTGATGCTTATGGAGGTGCAGATCGAAATGGTATTTTTCCTTTGCTTTTTATAAAGACTACAGATTTTTTAGCTCCAAAGTTATCTGTTATTTTGCACAATTTAGCAAGAAGAGGAACTTTTAGCACTTGTAAAGAGAATCGGTAATGTTACTCCATTATATAAATGTGTTTGGGGTAGCTCAAGTCCAGCTGATTACCGCCCAATTTCCACAACTCCCATATTATCTAAAGTTTTTGAACGTCTTTTGGCAAAACGTCTTAATAGGTTTGCTGAAAGTAATCCTCTGTTCCATAGTTTGCAATTTGGTTTTTGTAAAGGCCTTGGAGCATGTGATGCTCTTCTTACAATCTCTAATACTGTACAGAAATCCCTTGATTGTGATCAGGAAGTTCGTATGATTGGCCTTGATTTTAGTGCTGCCTTTGACCGTGTTAATCATGAGGCCCTTGTTTTCAAACTCAAACAGTTGGGGGTGGGTGGGTGGGTCGTTTCTTAGCATCATTAATGATTTTTTAATAGATCTCAAAGAGTTGTTGTTGATGGTCACCATAGCGAGTGTAGGAATGTGATATCCGGTGTTCCTCAGGGTAGTGTTCTTGGCCCATTACTTTTCATCTTATATACACATGAAATGTGGTTTGGCCTGGTAAAAAAAAAAAAAAGCTCGTTGCATAAGTAGATGATGTTACTCTCTTTACCTCTGTTCCATCTCTTGAATGTAGGTCTGGGGTTGTTGGGTATCTTAATTGAGATTTAGATGAAATATGTGCACTGGGTAAATTATGGATGTAAATTTGAATCCTAACAAAACTCAAAGTATGATTCTTAGTAGGTCGAGGACAGTAGATCCTCAACATCCCTATCTCAGTATTGACAATTTTTTTCTAAAATCTGTATGACTTTTAGAATTTTAGATGTTATTCTTGATGGCAATTTTAATTTCGAGAAACATTAGTTCTGTCTCTGCTCCCATTGCACAAAAAATTGTCTTATCGAGAAAGTCTTTCAAGATTTTTGTTTATCAACCTATTCTCAAAAAGTGTTTCAACTCTTTCATTCTACCTTGTTTCGAGTATTGTTCTTCTGTCTGGTCTTCAGTTGCGATTCTCATCTTAATTTGTTGGACAGGAACTTGCTGTCTTTTATATTTCTTTACTGGGATCCAGATATTAATCTCTGGCACCGTCGTTCAATTAGTTCATTATGCATGTTGCATAAGATTTTTTTATAATTCTGATCATCCATTGCATTCAGATCTTCCTAGACAATACCGTCCTGTTCGTAATGGTAGGTATGCAGTTGATTATAGTAGTATGAGTATGTCT